>NC_061112.1:65593125-65888042 GCF_002878395.1 Capsicum annuum | reverse complement strand
TAAAAAAAGGCTAGATTATTTGGTCTTGACTTGGTTTATAAAGCTATGGATAGGGGAAAAGTGATTCAGGATAGGCTTAGGATAGCCTAAAGTTGCCAAAAGTCCTATGCGGACATCAGACGAAGAGAGTTGGAATTTGATGTTAGTAATCGAGTGTTTTTAAAGGTGTCTCCCATGAATAAAGTAATGTGACTTGGAAAGAAGGGGAAAACCAACCCCTGTTATATGGGTCCTCATTTAGTTATGAAGAGAGTGGGTAGTATGGCCTATGAATTGGATTTGCCTTCTTGTATGGTTCCATTTGTCCGGTCTTCCATGTTTTGATGTTAAGGAAGTGTGTAGGCAATCCTTCCTTGATTATTCCTTTGAAAAGTGTGGGTATTTCAAAATCCTTGTCTTATGAGAAAGTCCCGATTGAGATCTTGGATTTGCAAGTTCGGCGTTTGAGGACTAAGGATGTGGCTTTGGTGAAAGTTCTATCGAGTAACCAAAAGTTTGAGGAAGCTAGTTGGGAAGCCGAAGAGGACATAAAGTCCAAGTATGCATTCTTTTTCCTCGTTCCGAATAATAACACTTAAGGTATGGGTTTCGCTTTCCTCTTTCTACTTTCTGAGTTTTCTCATTTGATTTTGGTATACTCTTGCTATCTCTTATGCCATAAGTGTCCTTGCTCATCATTCGGGGATGAATGATCCTAAGGGGGGATAATGTAACACACTCAAAATTTATTGCATTTTATTTTTATCCCTCCCGTGTTCAAAATGTCAATTTTTGACTAAAATTGTGTTTAGGCATATGAAAGGAGTGTCCCGGGAGAGTTTTAGAATTTTTGGATGGGATTTGGGCTAATTTTGGACCTCGGATGCAGTGAGCCTCTATGATATCACTATGTCATGGAGGTTACACTCTATAATACCCAACATGTCACGGAGGTTAACCTCTGCGATAAACAGCATGGCACGGAGGTTAACATCTGCGATAAGCAGCATGGCACGGAGGTTAGCCTCTGCGGTAAAGTTTGTGCCACGCTGCTATGTAAAATCTGTGCAGTTTTTGCTTTGTTTAATTTGGATGAGGGGTATTGGGGTATTTTTACCTTTCAACAACCCTTAAGCATAAAATAACCTATTTCTTTCAATTTTACGCGATTAAAATTCCCCAATTACACTCCCAAACTTAACACCCCGAGAAAGCATAAGGATTTCATCGTACATTTATCCTTTGGGTCCCAAGCTTTGAATTACTTTCCAACTCTCGTGTATCTAACACATGTTACTCTTCCCTATAATTATTTTATCAAAAACATGTGTTTATAATTGTACTCATGTGATTAAATTGTGGTTTGTGAATATGGGTTTTATGGTTTTGAAATGAATACATCTTGAATTGATTTCCCATGGTTTTAATACAATTGTTCATGCTTTATTTTCATGTTTTGAACTAATGGGGTGCATGGGTGTAGGAATTGGAATGGGGCTCGAGGTATTTCCCCTATTTGATGATTTTGGTATTAAATTTGGTTTGGAAATTGTGTTCCCTCAACCCATTTGTGAAATTGTTTTGAAATATGGATTTTTCATGTGGTTTGACTTGCTCATCTACACTACTGCATTGCATAAATGGTTAAAAGATTAAACATGGATTTTGAAGGCCTTGTTGGCCGTGTTTTGACTACAATTAAAACCTCAGGGGTTAAGGTATTCCCTCGAGTTGATTAAATAAACTAAAGGGGGTTGAGGTATTCCCCCAAGTTAATGGAATTTTGATGGCATAGTTTTAAGCTTGCAAATCGTATGACGATACCTACGGTGTGCCTTAATATATAATTCAATGGTAAAGGAATTGGTTATGTGAAACTTGTTTTAATTTGGGCTTAATGGGGGTTATACAGCTAAGCCGTGAAGGTGTGGGTCTTGAATGATTTGTACTGAAAAATCATGTTTGCCGACAGGAGGCTTGGTCTTGATGATCATGTGCCTAGTTCATACTATTGATATATTTGTGTCTTGTATTAACGTGGGGTCAGGCCAGTCCCTGGTTTTCCTTGATACCTCTGGTTCTTGTATCTAACACGTACGTACTGGGGGTCTTTCAGCAGGGGTAGCTGAACCCATATAGCCCGTGGGTGCCTTTGATGATGGTTAAGCTACATAGTCCAGGCTAAGGTTTTATTTTCATACTAAGCCTTGTTCCCTTTTCTTGCATGATATACTTATATATACATATGATTACGTGAATTGGCTTTGAATGATTTTGGAATATTGATCATGGCATTATTTTATCCTTATTTCTGAGTTACATGCTAGTGCTCATCCCACTAACCGTCTCCGACTGTTGTAACCCGATGCGATGCAGGAACTGGAAATTTTTCTACTTTTTCTATGTTGCGACTAAGTGATTGTGGGATAGTTCGTGAGTCAAATTAAGTGGTGAGCTTTCATACTTCAAAAGATCTTATCTCATAATTTGGTTTCCTTATGTCATATACTTTTTCTTGGTCTAATTTTGGCTATTATTGGGGTCACACTTCTTTTGAGTCATACTTATTTATCTTGTCATATGTTTGAAATTCTACTGCTATACTTGAATTGTGTCCCATTTTACTAGCCAAGGGGTTGGTCTCCAGTCCTTGTTGGACTTGAGATAACCATCATGGCCAGGCCTTGTTTTGGGTCGTGATATTATGGAGATTGAATACTTATTGAATATGATAGTTTAGTATTTGAGAATTAGTGCTAATTCTGAGTAAGGTCCGTTGGGTAATTATTATGATTGAGTGATATGAATTATGATTATGGTTTAGTTATATGGTCATTGTTATGGTCTAGGTTATATGATTTTCATTTTAAGTCTGGCAAATAATGATGATATTGATATATGTGTTCTGGTTCAGGTCCAATAATTGATGATAATATTGATATATGAGTTTCGATTCAATTTCAGCAATCGATGATGATACTTATACTATACATTTCGGATCATGTTTGGCAAATGATATTTTGATATTTATACTATTAGGGATGTATTGATAATGATGCTGTTGAGTTTTAGTTCAAGTCTGATATTGAGAGTTATTTTTAAGATGATACGGTACAAATGAATTCTTAGTTATGGCACGATAAGTGGATAATTTATGGTTATTCTGTCATTTACTTTCCTTTGATTATATCCTCCAGGCTTATGGGGGCCTGCGTTGGGTTATTTACTTTTCTGCACTTATTGGTTTATTGGGGCCAATTTAGTAGTTAGGATTGGATGATCTTTACATTACCTTTCTGTATTCACTTAGTTACTTATGCACAGTGGTGTTGGAGCTTATTTCTAGGTTTGCCCTTTTACCTTGACTTAGTTATTTTATCTTATATCTTATAGTATTTATATCATGATTTATCTCAGTTGGCCGATGATGCCTATTGAGTACCTGTGGTTTTGGTACTCAACTACAATTTTATACCTTTTTGGTGCAGATCTGTGTACTAGTTGCCGCTGTTTATGTGACATTCATGTAGGGTTGATTTTGGAGATTGGGTGAGCTCATAGAGGGAGTAACCTTTTTTCCTTCTACTTGCTAGTTTTTCATTTTTGAGACAGATTGTATTTGACTATTCAGTGCTAAAGGTTCATTTGAGTAGCTCTTGTACTGACATACTGAGTCTTGGGATGACTGTTGATCTTTTATCTATCTAATAGACTATTAAGGTAGTTTTATTGCTAATTTAAGCCTTTAGTTGTTTATTTTTTTTCTTTTAGACCATTTTTCACTAAGTTAGCCCATTGCTTATAGCTCCAGGTTATGATTTGGCTTACTTACTAGCAGGATAATGTAGGTGCCATCATGACTCATAAATCGACTTGTGACATTGAGATACATGGTAACTTTTGAAATATTTGTTGAACCTTATTGAGTAATATATCATAAGATATATGTTATGCATATCATTTATGTAATTTATGTCCGTTGTATTTTCTAAAACTTGTTCTAGGGGTATTAAAGTAGCGAGTCAAGGATCTTACTGGGTTATAGTTATATATAGCTCACTCCTTACTTGTATGTCTGCAAATACTTTGTGGATGGTGAGATTAGTGGCCAACAGTTCATTTTTGACGATTTTGTTGCTGAGGTGAGCCTTTATATTATTTGTGGAGGCTGTCATTTTAGCTCTAGCTATTTTAGCTTATATTTATTTTCATTGGGCGTGCATGTCCAAGAGTTGAACTTTTCTAACTCTATTTTAGATGCTTCATGATCTTAGTGTGAAATTTAGGCTAGAGAATTAGTTCTCGAGTGATTGATGAATTTATAGTTTGATTATGAAATCTTGTTGGATTATTATTCACTAGTTATTAATGTATAAGAGTTGCACATATCTTATCTTGGTAATTATTAACTGGTAAAGTATCTGGAAGATTTGTTCTCCCGACAGGTAGTGTTAACCGGTGCCAATCACGCCTAAGAATTATTTTAGAATGTGACAAAGTTGGTATCAAAGCCTTGGCTTTAGGTCCTAGAGCATAGAGCAGTGTTTGGTATAGTCTTATTCAAGGGTATGTAGATGTCCACACTTATGACCTTGAGGCTACCGAACATCTAGTATGTTTTTCTTTTTTTTTTTTTATTCATTATTCATACATTAAGATGATTTGAGGTTAAGTTTTAGTGCCCCTTTCATAGATAGCTAGTATAGACATATCTTTCTTTGCTAGATGACATAATTGACTTTGAAGTTTTGAATTATACATGTACAATTGAGAGAGACATTGATTACTGGAAATATGTGTACATTGATTGTGGTTGAGATTCAATGGATTTACATCTTGAGATTATTTTATTTACAATGTAGATCTGCCAGTTCAAAAAAAAAAGTTGGTATGGATGGAGAAAAAGAATGATCAAACAATAGAATTTTTGATTAAGAGCGACTTATTTAAATTGAGGTTATAGGTATAACTTTCCATTATGAGTCTGTCCAGAAATGGAAGGGAGTGTTGTAGGAAAGTAAGAGGAGTAATAGATTACCCATGTTTAAATTGTTTGGTTTAAATGTGAAAAATATTGTAAGAATAGCATGTGTATGGTCCTAAGTTTAATGATTCTTAAAAAACAATTCACTATAATTATTAATGTTGTGATGGTAATTTCATAGGTGTGATACTTGGTGTGAAAATAAATACTCTAAGTATACGATTATGAGCATAATAGTGACTCTTTAAGATTCTTAATAGTTCATGGAGCAGATCCATGGTAAATAGACTCGTGAGAGTGAATATAAAACTTAAGTTTAAGAATTTATGGATGGATATGATTAGGGTTGAGTATGATACTCAATGCAAAAGGGCATGACTACTAATTGAAGTAAGGGATAAGATGTGAATTCTAAAGACTGTCACAAACCCCAAAATAAATGAATCATAAAAGAAATTTGAGCCAATGAATAGGGGATAAAGAAAGAACCTGAGCACTGAAACACCCTAGATTATGGCCCTTGAAAAATTCTTCAGCTTTGAGCTCACTACCTCGACTATGACTCATCCGATAAGTCATAGTGTGTCTTGACGGGTCAGGTGACCCTAGTTGTTAGGTGTCCAATGAATGATATTTGATTTTGTCTTGGGTACGACTTAGGAACATGAGTCATAATGTGTCTTTATGGGTCATAGAACCTAGTCGTAATGAGCCCAGAAGGATTTGCCTAAGTCAGTGCGTTGATAATGATTGGACTTACCAAGTCGTATAGACTCCTAATGAGTCGTAAGAAGGGTATTTTGTAATGTGTCTACTGTAGTGCCTTTATTGGACTGCTGAGACTATGACTTAACCCTACAAGTTGTAGTGTCACATTATGAGACTTAGGGTACCAGTTGTAGGGTTCATAGTGAAGGGCTAAGTGGATTCTGGTTTCGCTACAATTGCCGGGTCCGAGTTGTAGGGTGACCCTATGAGTCGTGAAATCACCCATAACGACTGACAATTTAATTTTATATTTTAATAAGGGTATTTTGGATATTTCCCTCTTGCCCTAAACATAACCCACGACCTATAAACCCTATTGAGACTTTATTCCTACCTATAACATAATCAAAACGCATCCTCTTCTCTCTCAAATTCTCTTAATCTAAGAAAGCTAGGGTTTCCTCAAGGTTGAACATCCAGGGGTCAATTCAAGATTTCTTTTCCATAATTATTAATATTTCAGGCATGTTACTCTTTAATAATTGCTAATTTGGTAAAAGAATTTGTTTTAAAGTGTTTTTTATTTGGTTTCATATTAGTTTTATAACAAGGGTTAAGGGTTTTGAATGCTTGTTGTTGAACAATATTTTCCCATGGTTAACATACAATTTTTAGGTTTTAATTATGGGGTTGAACTTGTGGGTGCATGGGAATGGTGATTAACTAGTGGGGTCATGGTTAAACCCTAACTTGATGATTTTGCCTTGATTATGGTGTTTGAAATTGTATGCCCTCAACATGTTCGTGAATTTGTCAATGAAAAAGGGCTTTTGTCACATAGTTTGATTTACCCACTTGTAATAATGCATTGGCATAAAAAGGATAATGAAGTATACATATTTTCCTTAAAAGGCCATGGTGGCCTTGTATAAATGATGGAATTAGAACTTTGTGGGTTTGGTTGATTATATGGGATCGAGTCCCGATGATTTATTATTTGAATATCTTTTGACCTATGGGTTTGAGTCACAGTTAGTTGAGCAGATGACTTGATATGATGATATTAGCTTGCAAGTCAGGTTGGTATAACGATACTAATAGAATGTTGGTGTAATTGGTTTAATGAATGGGAATGTGTGATAAATATTTTTAATTGGGCTTTAAAAGAGGGTTGTGTAACTGAGTCGTGAAAGTGAAGGTCCAAGTGACCAATACTGAAACCACTCTAGCCGGTGTGGGGGTCGTTATGGCTTTAGAGTTTGAGTCCCCTTGCTTGTGACCAGGTGGTTTGCATCGACCTTATTGATATTATTATGATTGGAGGGTTTGAGTCCCCTGTATCACATTTCTTGATCGGGTGCTTAAGTTACCTTAGTGTATGATTGGAGGGTTTGAGTCCCCAATGCATATAATGATCTATCTCCTGTTCGTGTAGCTACACGTATTGGGGCCTTTCCAGGGGGTGGGAGGTGGGGACCATATAGCATGTGGGTACTATTAGATGATAGTTGAGCTACACAATCAGGGGTTGGTCTGGTGGTAATTGGCTTGAGCTTTGGGGTTCTCCCTTTTGAGGTCTCAAGTTCGATACCCACTGGGTGCAAACTATTTCTGAGGGCCATCGGACTGGGTGAAACCCTGAATTACCCGTGGTGCACTTGCGGGAAACTCTTTGTCGAGGGCCTGTGCACCCCCGGGATTAGTCGAGGCTCGAAGAGGCTCGGACACCCGGTGCAAGTCAAAAAAAAGTTTTAAAATACATTTTATACCTTATTCCCTTTCCTGACATATGATATATATATATATATATATATGTATGTATGTATGTATATGGATTTGATTGTGTGTATTGGATTTTGATTGAGTTTGAAACTATGATCATGGCATTATGTTATACTTATCCCTGAGTTACATGATAGGGTTCACCCCGTTAACCATCTCCGGATGCTTTATCCTTACGTGATGTAGGATTTGGCCATACTTCTACTTCTCTTGCTCAGTGATAGTGGATTGATCAAGAGTCTAATGTAAGTGGGGTGAGTTTCCATACTTCTGAAGGCTCTATTTTAGGATTATGTTTTTTTTTTGAGTTATAGACTATTGGATATTATTTTTGGCTATAGTTGGGGGCATGTCCCAACACTTTATTAATATTTGGTTTGGTAGAAGCATTGTCGGACTACTGTAGACTTGGGATGGTTTGATTGTTGGTTGGTTTGGTTATAAACATATCATATTATCTTTAATTCCAAGTTATGTTATCTTGTTATATGTTTGGAATTCATCTGACATAGGTGTAAGGTGGTCTATAGTTTGGGTGTTGCGGGTGGTATCTGATCCTTGTTAAACTTGAGATACCCATCACAACTAGGCCTTGGTCTGGGTCATGTTATGTGGTATGAGAGCCTAGGTTCATGGTCATTTGAGTGTACACAAAGCCATGTCGAGTAGAGTCTCTTTTATGGATGTGTACCACGCCACACTTATAAGGAAGATGCTACGAGGCATTTGAGAATATTTTCCTTTCTTGTGATCTATTCTTCAAAATATAGAGTCTTGGGTCATGCAATCTCCTCTAGTTTCTATATGTTCTCTTTTCAGATCATTCCTCCCAAAAAATCTGATGCTTGTGGAAACTCTTCTATCTCGTCTAAGGACAATGTGGATGGAACTCATCCTACCCATTGGGTACAAACCCAATCTAGGGTTGCTGGTTTTGATTACCTTAGTGGAGTTCCACCGATTCCCCTAGTCCTTCTTGGATAGCTTCAGGCAAAGTATCAATGCTGAGTTTCACCATTTTATTCATCTATTGAACAAGATAGTAATCTCTCTGTCATGCTAGTCTGGTCTTATTGGTGGGATAAAGAATCAGGCTACGATTACGGAAAGGCAGAACAAGAAGTTTAGATATTCGAAGAAGGGTGGGGATCATCATAATAACAGTAGACATAGGAGATGGTGGACTAAGGTAGGGAGCAAGAGAAATTTTGGTTTATACCCATTAGCTAGATCCCCTCACCCAAAGCTGCCTGGTGATTATCATTTTCAAAAGGGTGTAGGTCCTAGGGCATAGGGTGCCTAATATCAGTCTAGTGGAGCTCGGTTAGTCCCTCCCTACCCTCTTTGCTGGTTCTGTGGTCAGTGGCATCATGGATTTTGTTATGAGGGGAAGCATTGATGCTTTAAGTGTGGTCAACCCGATCATATGCATCAATATTTTCCTTCAGCCAGTGTTGCTATTGGAGCCAATAAGATTCTGGTTTCTAGATCTTTGGTTTTGGCACCAAAGGGTGCTACTTCTGATACAAGTACTGGCTGGAATTATCTTTATACTCTTGCTAACCGCCTGGAATTTGAGGCATCACCAGATGTCATTGCTGGTATGTTATAAATTTTTTCCCGTGATGTGTATTTCTTTCTTGATTCAGGATCTACTCTCTCTTATGTGACCTTTTATGTGGCTGTTTATTTTAGCTTTAATCCTGAGTGTATTCTGGATCCTTTATCCTTTATCCTCCCTAGTGGGTGGCTCCATTATGGCTAGAAGGTTCTATAGGGGTTGTGTGATGCTAGTCCATGGTAGGGAGACCTTGTGGATCTAATAGAGTTGGACATGGTGACTTTGATGTGATTTTTGGGATGAATTAGTTGCATTTGTGCTATGTGTCTTTGTATAATTGGAGCCATAGGGTCAGTTTCCATTTACCAAATGAGTCAGTAATTGAATGGGAAGGTAGTTTCGTAGTGCCTAAGGGAAGGGTCATTTCATATCTTTGAGCTCGAAAAGGGATCTCTAAAAGGGTGCCTCTACCATCTAGCGCATGCTAAGGATTCTAAATTTGAAGGTCCTTCTTTGCAGTCTGTCCCTGTGGTCTTCGAATTTTTTTGAGGTGTTCCCTGATGATCTTTTGGTGTTCCTCCTAATGGGAAAATTGTTTTTTGGGATTGATTTTCTTTCAAACACTCGTCCTATGTCTATCCCTTCTTACAAAATGGATCTAGTTAAGTCAAACAAATTTAAGAAGTAGTTGAAAGAACTTCTTGATAAAGGTTTGTTCTACCTAGCATTTCCTTGTGGGGTGCTTCTATTCTTTTGTGCGTAAGGAGGATAGTTTCCTCTGAATATGTATAGGTTATTAGCGGGTGAATAAGGAATTTAGGGTGACCTCCTTTTGAGGTAGACCATGTATATATTTTATATGGGGCACTCTGTTAGTAGTGCATGATGATTGATAGACACTATGGTTGAACCTTAAATATTGATTTTGGCAAAAAAAGTATGTTACCTCGAGGATAGGGATGCGGGATTTGTGCGAGTAAACTGGTAGGCTTGATGGGGTGTGCAGAAGAGATAAGGTTGATGACTTAGGAATATTGGAATGGGAAAGTTATGATATAGTCTAGAGGTCTAGGTTGAACTGATGGATTGGGGGCTAAGTCATTGGATGGATTAGGGCATGAAATTTGTAAGAGTATGCTGAACCCTAAGTAGCATCTGCATAGATAAGGTTTTAAGTATAAGAGAGCCAAGTGTCCCTAGTACATGTCCATGGTGATACCTCTTAGAGCAGAGTGTTGTGCTTATAGGTGTAGTCAGATGGAGATCAAGGGCTAATCTTAAATGTTCTCCTACTGGTGGGCTTCAGGGGAAAGTCGGGGTGAATTTACTCCTATTCTAGCGATTCCCTTCTATTTTAGTTAAGAGAGCACTCTACTAGTTTTGTACGCATTCTAATAGTGCTTATGTCTAAGGCCAGCATTCTACATACCGCGTATGTCCATACTCCAGCCCCTGAACCAAAGACTATAATGGTTCTCAGAAATTTGAGCTTCTAATTGTTCAAGCTCTATGTTATGATGCTCATAATCCATATATTCATATCTCACATTATGCCTTATTCCAAGAAATAGTGGTTTCAAGTGGAAATTCTTGCCTTGTTCCCTGAATATGAATCTCAGCTTTATGTTATATTACCCAGGATATATGCAGTTGTGTTTCTTCCGGTACCCAGTCCTAAGGACTCATGCTATGGTATGTTTATGTCGGAATGACCCTCCATTTATTTATAACACTCACTCATTCTTTAAGCGTACTACAATGATAGGAACATGATCAATGCTTGAGCAGTCTTAAAATGGAGTTTTTGCTGCCTCACTTCACTCTTTAAATTTGTGCCAAAAACTCATTTGATAAAGAAGCCTCTCTTTTCTTTTATATATGAGTGATGATTAGGGCTGAAATATAACTGGACCAGCTATCCTAATTTATACACAATAGCACCTACAAGTTTATCACACAAGAGGACAAAATTGAGCAGAAAAAATGTGCCAGCTGTATTGTACCTTACACATCCAGAGACCTGGTCTCTTGCAGTTTAGCTGCTCATCATCAAAACTTCATATTGCACGACCCCAAAAATTGAAAATCATTTAAAATATGACTTTGTTATATATAAATTGATTTCAACTTAATTGTTTAAAATAATACAGAAATACTAGATGATGTGCTATGGATTTATAGCACTTTCGACTATTAAAACGATGAAAATATGCAAGTTTTATAGGTTATTTTGTGAGATATGATGTGTTTTGGGTATGGTTTGCAGGAAACCAAGTTTGGAAACTAAAAGTAAAAAAAAAAAGGAAAGTTGAAGTTTTGGGATACTTACCGAGACATTTCTAGGCGTAACTACCACTTACCTAGCGTAGGTTACCAAAGTAGGTGTCAAACCTTGAAGTATAGAGGCTCTGAAGTAGGAAAAGAAGACTCTGTCACTTACCAAGGGAACCTACAGTCTGTAGGTGACCTTCGTAAGTGCCGAAAGACCAAGTTTAGAGAGCTTCAGGAGCTGTACAGGAGGTCTGCCACTTACCAAGAACCACCTATGGTCTGTAGGTGGCCACCAACCTTAATTTGCCTTAATCATTTGGGCTTTGATATTTTGGGTTTCTTTGTATCCTATAAATACCCCTTTGATGTTTTTAGTTAGTTTACACACTCTTATCACTAAAAAACATATATTCGATTCCAAGATTCGATTTTGATATAGAGATTGCTTTGTTCTTGATTTTGGTTGATAATTCAGTTACAAACATTGCGTTTTAATTGTTGATCAATGTGATATTTTTTCATGCTTTTCAATGAGCTATTACAGCCCTTAGCTAGGGTTATGGAACCTTGACATATTGATGAAGTAAGGGAAGTGCTAAGTTGTTCTAACTATTATTCTTGCATGTATTGTATTATCTTCAGTTTAATAGATGTATTAGCAGTTCCAAATGATAAAATCCCACCTAAAATATCACTACATACTCTACAAGATGAGGAGTGACTATAAAAAGATAATTACAATCGTAATTTAAAGATTAGTTATCGATCTAGGCTAATTAGCAACATCTATGTAAGACAGTTATCTATTATGTAAAACTTAAGACTCAAAGGTAATAGTTAACTGGGAACTAAGTTAAGTTAGTAATGTGACATCCCGAGACTCAAAAGGTAAAGGATGAAATCTGTTAATGAGTCCACAAAATAGTTGATGGTATAGAACTTATCAGATTCTGCATGCAAGGTACTGGGTTGGTTGAATGAAGCACGATAAGCCTACTGTGTTGAGAATCCAGGGGAAACACAATCCTAGTGTTCGTCTCTAACTGATTACAACCAAAGATGAATTTTATTATTCGGGATTGTTACTAATAACCCCAAATTTACTTTAAGTTCTGCCCATTGAGTTCAACAAGCTAAAGATACAAACACATATCTTCCTTATATTTTGACCCTAGCCTAGTTGGGTTACTTTACTTAACAACGACTGCTTTATACTTCAGTTAGAGGTGTAGTGTAGACTTGATCAAAATTTTGATGCTGTTTCCAAGGAATACGGTGTGACTATTGATTGAAATTTTTTGGAGTTTTTGGGTCTTTATCTTTCCATTCATAAATAGGTATACATCAGTGTATACCTAACACCAGGAGTCAAGGGAATCCCTTACTCCTATTAAATCCTAACCTAGATAGACTCTTACAACCTAATTATTAGATGATGAAAGCAGTACGTGCCAGACATCTTCAAGGGGTTTAGGACTAATGCTGTACCTCCTCCTACTCCAGGTAATCCACAAAACATTGTTGATTAGTAGACAGAGCAGTTGTTGGCAGATGCTGCCACCAAGAGAAGGGACGAGAAGGCCAAGTTAGCTCAATAGGTAGAGCTAGCCAGGCCAAGACCGACAGTTGATAATCGAGTATCAGTCGATGGTAATCGAGATATAGTTTGTGGTGGTCAGGCTCAAGTGATCCTAATATTCTAGTATTTTTAGCCGTATGATAATGAAGAGGATAAGGGATACGTTGAGCCGACAAAATTAGGAGCCATCATTTTGTAATACCCTCAAATTTTTGGGTATGGCCTTCCCATGCTTGAAACATTGATTTTTGACTCAAATTATGTTCAGGGATGTTAAAAGAGTAACTCAAAAGAGTTTCAAAATTTTCGGACGGGGTTTGGGTCAATTTTGGGTCACGAAGGCAGTAAGCCTCCATGATGTCCCTATGTCATGGAAGATAATATCTATGATATGGTCTATTTCATGGAGGCTATCCTTCCTGATAGGGTCCATTTCAATGAGGTTAGCCTCCACGATGAGGTCCATGACACAGACGTATTTTTTTTTACGGCTGTCATGTTTAATTAAAAATGAAAGAGGAAAAGTGAGGTCTTTTTACCTTACACAACTTTTAAACATAAAAGGACCAATTATCATAATTTTTTCATGACATGAAGGTCATTATTCACTCTAAAACATCTTCTCTCTCTAATTTCCCTTTTTAACTCAAGGCTAGTGTTCAAGGAGGTGATCACCTAGGGTCCTAAGTGTATGGTTTACTTTAATTTTTTTAGCAATTAGGGCATGTACCTCTTTACCTATACTTGTATTTTACTAATGGAAAGAATTATTTATAATTTTCCATGGTTTTGATGTTGGGTTTTGAATTATGGGTTGAGGGTTTTGGATATAAATTGTTTAAATCATTTTTCTATAATTATTATGAAATTTTTTTGCTTAAATTAATGGTTGGTAAATGCTTTGGGGTGCCTGGGAATAGTGGATGGAATAAGGGTACAATGGACTCCCCAGACTTGTAAGCTATGGAAGTAGGGGTATAATGAAATCCCCAAATAATTGGTGTTAGTATGCAAATTGATAATAACCTTAACCTACTTACATATTTGGTTTTGAAATGTGAATTATCATTTGGGTTGGCTATTTTTTTTGAAGCTAATACATTGCAAAAATAGTTAAATAGATAATAAAGACAATGAAAACCTTGTGGAGTACGAAAGAGTCTCCGAAGTGATTTTAATAACAGAGTCTGCAGGGTATGAAAGAATCCCCTAAGTGTTGACTTAATGACATTACTTACAAGCTATAGTCGGTATGATGATACCACTTAATAATGACTAATTAATTGACTCCTAAAATTGGTGGATAGGTAATGTGTTAAATGATTTAATTGGGCATTAATGGGGGTTGTGTTAGCTAGTCGTAAAGGTGTGTGTTCGAAGAACTGATACTGGAAACTCATGTTTGCCAAAATAAGGGTTGGACTTAATGACCGTGTGCTTGTGGGGTACAAAGTAATCCCCCAAGTGTATATATGCACATATATATTATGGAGGATGAAGGGTTCACGTGAATCCTTAACCTTCTATGATATCTCCAGTTCGTTTGGCTAACGCGTACTAGGGCCTATCCAGAGGGTGACACTGGACCCGTATAGCCCGTGGGTGGATTTTATGATGGTTAAGCTACACAATCTAGGTTATGATTTTAAAGATCATGCGAAGCTTTGTTCCCTACCCCCAATATGTTATATTATATATATACTATGTAAATTGTGTGCATATGGATTTTACTGTGGTTTTGACATGTCATTACTTGTTTCCCTTATCCCTGAGTTACATGTTAGCATTCCAACTGCTAACCGTCTTCAGACACTATATCCCCATGCGATACAGGGTCCAAAGGCAAGTCTACCTTTCCTATTGTCACGACCCGAGCCTACCCCCTAGTCGCGACAATGATGCTTACGGTCACAAGTGACCACAAGCTAACCCATGAGCTGGTACCTACTGTGAGCACTAAATAAAATATTAACATAACACCTGTGCAGAAGATAAACTGAAAAGGAAATATAAATCTGAATGCCAAATTAATCATAAGTCTGAAACATTTGATAAAAACTGTAAGTAACTGAGTGACTGTATAAATGGTTGTCTAAACATCTGAAAGCCTCTAAACCGATTGAGGAGTTGATGGAATAGACCTTCAACTAACTCTAACTAACTAAATAGAATGAATTATTGCAATAAGTGAATAATCATAACATGTCCTTGATGGATGAGGACCTACCACTACGACTGTTAGATTCTTCTGAGTTGTCTAACTGCGGTTGGGAAACTATGCATTCGAAGCTATGATATAAGACACCATATCATAAAAAAGAGTATATGGTTAGTACTTTGAATGTACTGGTATATGAGATGAGGTTAGGCTGATATACAAAGGGCTGCACATATGAAATAAGGACTAACTGAATAGAATGAGATAACTGAACATGAATGCACGAAAACTGTGATATCTAAGAATGCAAAGACCAAACATAAATCTGTAAACTGATATGATTTTGAAATCTGATAGACTGTAAACTGTATAACCAAACAACTGAAAGTCTGTATACTTGGTCAAGCAAACCTAAACTAAAACTATATTGAATACTGTACTGAGACTGTGGGAGGTATCATCTAACCGACATGCCCCAATCTGATCTAATCGGGGTCCAACCTATAACCCCAGTTGGAAGGATGTCAGTACTATGCCACGAGTACTAACATGGCTGTGTGGATCTGCTAAACTGGTGTCTTAAAGGACTAATGTGTCACCCTCAACTGGCAGGTGCTCTAATGAGATATGTTTTTCCCTCAACTGGCAGGTAGACACTTAGTCAACCCTCAACTGGTAGGTATTCATCTCTAACCTATGATGGCTACGAAGTTTTGTAACTCAGAGATTGCTACTAAGGGTCACACCCTCTACTGTTAGGTGAGCCCTTATTTTTGGGTTTGCTCGGTGCTAAATCTGACTCCAACTGAATTCACACTGATACTGGAAGGGACTAAACTAGACTAAATATTATTTTGTAACTAGTAGTGCTCATCATGATCATAAATATGTAAGTATATTGATAAGAGTCATGGATTAACTGTCTGGTACTTGAAAGACTGAATTCATGTAAATCACATAGGTATCGGGTGTTCATGACCCGACAACACTGAATGGAATCAACAGTAATGCCATATAAAAGCTTTAAAACTATTGTAGGGATCATTGTTCAAAACCCAACACATAGGCATTTCATCAAACACATGAGAGTCATGAACTTAAATATGTGAATGGGTAAAGCATGCGAGAATAACATAATTACAAGACTAAAATCATAACTTAGGGATTTAATGTGAAGATTACAACATTTAAAATATGTAATGGCTTATCCCACTTGAAAAACACTTATAAACATAACTTGTAATTGAATTTACAAGAGATTCATAGAGATATTTCAACTTAAACATGAATAACTCATAATTTAAGACCAAAAAGGGATTCTTGGACTCCATGAGTGAAAGGAACCCATGAACATCATACATTCCTCACTAGATAATTTTATGAAGATTCTTGGGAATTTCTTGAGGTTTAAAGCTTGAATTCCTTGATTCCTTGAGAATGGGTTAGAGTTTTTTCTTGAGGTGGAAGGTCGTTTTCTTGAGAGATTGTATGAATAAAGGGGTAAATAATGCTCCTTGGGGACCTACATTTTATGTTATGGATGAGTTTGGGTGAGGGGAATTTTCTTAAATGCCCTTAAAAGATGAGGAGCAAAATTTGGACAAAAGGGGAGGGGGCGCCACGAGCTCCAGAGCGGCGTGCTAAGCCCCGCGCTGCGGGTTCCAGAGTGGTGGGATAAGCCTCGCGCTGTAGGCTCTAGAGCGTCCGGCTAAGCCCTGCGCCATAGGCCTATCCTGGTGCCCTCACTATTTGGCTTCTCCAACCAAGCCCTTACGCTCGTCTAAAAATTCCAAAATTCACCCGAGACACACCTTGAACAAATCCAATCATGAATCAACTTAAAAATTAATGTTCCAAGGTTGGGCAGGTCAAAAATAAAATCATCAATGTTTAGGGGGCTTCGAAATGACTAAGTCACAATACTTAGGCTAATTTTTAAGTCTTGGACACCTTAAACATGCAACTAAGAGCTGAAATGAGCTAAGAACTTTATGGGGAATTACACCTATGCAGTGATCAGGTGTTCGTGGTTAGTTTGTTAGTTGACTTAAAGTGGTGAGCTTCCATCCTTTGGAAGACTTCATTTCATGTTTTGGTTTCTTATGTCTTGGACTTTATTTTAGATTTATTTTGGCTATGGTTGGGGCATGTACCGATACGTTATTGGTACTCAATTTTTGTTAGAGGCTTTATGGATAGTGTTGACATGGGTATTGTGGATGTTTTTGGGTATTGATCCGATACAAATTCTTTTTTTGAATTTCTTATTACATTTTTCCTTATATTGGTTCTCATATGCTTCTTGGTGTTTTAGTTGTAGTGGAATAGGCTTAGGGGCGGTCTCTGGTCCTTGGTGGGCTTGGGATGCCTGTCACGTCCAGGCCTTGGTTTGGGTCGTGACAAAGTTTGAATCCAAGCCAAGGATTTGGTGTCCTGGGGTTTCCACAAAGCCGTGTCAACTAGAGTCTCTTTTAGGGGTGTGTAGTGTGCCACACTTATAAGAGAGAGGCTACAAGGAATTTAGGAATGTTTCCCTTTTTTATTTTCTTATTTTTTGGCTATAGTGTAATGCCCCGTAGTTTTCTCAACTTGATATCACCTAGAATCATGTATGAGAGGCTAGCAACTTGAATATTTCCTAAGTGTAAGAAGGAATAAGTCAGATTTTGTGCTCCTAATCTTTGAGGATTTTAATTTTGACCTTCCCGACCTCAGAAATTTTATTTGTAAGTTGATTCATGATCGGGGGTGTCAAGGGTATATCCCAGGTAAGTTTCAAAATTTTTGGACTAGCGTAAGGGTGAGTTTGGTGGTCCAAAATAGTATGGTATCGCGATAGGCCTGCGACGCGAGTCTTATTCCCATTTTTGGGAGTCGCGATGCAAGCCTATCCCCTATTTCTAGGAGTCGCGACGTGAGCCTATTGCCTATTTTTGGGGGTCACGATGCTAAGGGGCCCCAGCTTTGTATTATTTTTATCAGCATTTTTAAGGGCAAATGGGTCTTTTCCCTCACCCTAATCCATCCAAATATGAGATTAAATAATAATCTAAGCACATTAGGCTTGATTTCATCAGAAAATACTCCTATTACACCAAAAGCAAAACCATAGTTCCTTCTTCTAAGATCAAGAGTTTATCATTCCAAGCAAAGAATTCCACGAACTAAAGTGTGATTTAGATTCCATTCTTCCTCCTAAGTAAAATAAGGTATGTGGGACTATTCTAAAAACCTTGGGCATAAGTTTAAATGTTTAATCCATATAAAAGATCCCTAATGATGATTTATAATGAAGTATACGATATGATTTTCGAATATTATGCATCGTGGGACTGTTTTGATTGAGATACATGTTGTTTTGAACTACTTTTTATGAGAATTGAATTGTAACTATATATATATGAATTTCATATATTTTATAAGAATTGATTGAGAGCATGAGTATGAAGTCCCTCTCTTGTTGCGAACTAAAGTTCATAATTTTATTGTGAATGATTTGAAATGCATATTTTAAAGTTTGAAAGTAATCTTCTCAATATCATGGTGTTTGACATGGTTTATAGATGATGAGAGGGAGTTTCTTGTTGTAACTATATACTTGCTTTAAAGATAAGGAATTGGATATGATTGATTAAATTAACATGACCACCACACGTTTTGAATCTTGCAAAGAGATGATAAATGCATAAGTTTTCTTGACATTTCAAAATGATGGCTCTATTGTGACGTTATGAATCTTGGGTGGTCATGTGTATGTTTTGAAGTATGATGGGTAGTGAATTTGATATGATATGGACTTGCAAGTCAGGGTATGATGATACTAAATAAATGATGAATGTTTTGAATACATAACAAATGGTTTTAAAGAACTAAAATTGGGCTTAAAGAGAGGTAGATGGTTACCCGAAGAAGGCGTTTGAGTGTAAGGGCTCATCGCCAAAATAACCAAATTTTCCAATTAGGGTGATATAATTGGCTAAAGCCAATGTGTAATTGTCCTTGAGACACTGGTATACTAGAATAGAAATTAGGACTCCAATCCTTGCCGCATACATAGATTGGAGGCTTGGCTGCCGAGTTAAGGGAGGATTCCATATAGCCCGTGGGATCGTAGAAATGTAGGGTGTACCATCTATCTCAATATTAATATAAAAAGTGAGTCATGCTTTCAAAAAAGTGCCTTAGAGTTCACTAAAGTATGCCCATGTATTTTTACTTACGTATCATGATTATTAAATTTATGAAATGCTCTCATCTATTTTGTATAAAAACATGTTATTTTGAGTTTTTTCACGTACCAATACAATTGAATTGACCCCTTATATTTCAGGGTCTGAGGCTCAGTCCAGAGGTCTTGATAAGCCGTAGAATTTTTCAAACAGAAGTGAATTGTGCAGTTGGTGAGCCTTCTCTATTCCGGAAGGCCTATTTCCTTTCAGTCATTGTCATTTATTTTGGTTTAGGTCCATTGGGGGCTTTGTTCCAGTTTCAGACAATTATTGTTCATTTTTTTAATATAATAGAGATTTTGTACACTAAAACAGATCTGGTTTAGGTGTTGATAATTTTTTTCCATAGTGTTAAATAGAATTCTGAATATGACCATGATTCCATTTATTATAATTCCACATCTTTTCTTTATTATGTGATTATAGTGCTTTATCACCAGATGTAGAAGGGCATCCGAGCATCCATAGTTCGGGATGCTCGTCATGGCCAGGGCTTAGTTCATGTCGTGACAAACTTTGTATCCGAGAATGGTTCATGGTCCCAGGGTATCTGTGATGTTGCATCGGGAAGAATCTTGTTTATGGATGTGTAGCACTCCACACTTATAGGCAGTAGGATACTAGGCATTTAAGAATGTCTCCTTTCTTTGTGTTTTAGTTCTTACTATAAAGTTTAGAATGTCCCCTAATCATTGGCTTCTTGTATTTAAGAAAAGCTATCATGCCTCCACGTCGCTCCAATGATCAGAACGCCCAAACTGACGAGGTCTGTCCCACCCATGGGATGAGGACACGCAATAGGGCTCACACTCCTGAATTTGTAGCTGCTCTGGGAGTCCCACCTATTCAGACTAACCCACCTAGGGCACCTAGGGCTCCTCGGTCTAGGACTAACCGTACCTAACGTCCTGAGAGAGAGATATCTAATGCTAAGTTTAGACAGTTAATGCATATGCTTGCACAGCTGGTGCCTTCACAGAACCGAAGGTTAGAGGATGTAGGGTATGTATCTGGTGCATCTGAGACTACTAGGGTGAGTCAATTTATGAGGCTGAACCCACCTAAGTTTACTGGTACAAAGGTAGAGGATGATCCACAAGAGTTTGTGGATGAAATGGAAAAGATTTTTAGGGTGATGTATGTAGATGAAGTGGAAGGGATTGAACTAGTGGCTTATCAACTTAAGGAGGTAGATAATCAGTGGTACAATGAGTGGAAAGATTCAAAGGGTGAGAATGCAGAGCCTTCAGTGTGGGGAAAATTTGTGGAAGTCTTTCTGGACCGATTCTTTCCTCAGGAGTTAACAGAGTCCAAGGTTGAGGAGTTTTTTAACTTAAAGAAAGGGAAGATGAGTGTCAAGGAGTACACTCTAAAATTCAATCACCTAGCCCGCTATGCTCCTGAGTTGGCAGGAAATATGAGGGCCCGTATGAGAAAGTTTGCTTCCAGTCTGTTGGATGACTTGGTGCTAGAGTGCAAAGGAGCAATGTTGAATAGGGATATAGATTTCTCCAGACTGTCTATTCACATGCAATAGGTGGAGGAGTAGAAGAAGAAGGATGCAGAAGCAAGGAAGAAGAATAGACAGGGCAAGAGGGCTAGACCGGCAGACTAAAACCATATCAGTTGTAGAGTGGTAATTAGGGCAACAGGTGGCAGAAGAAAAAGTTCTGGAGTGATGCTCAGCCTGCAGCCAGTGCCTTAGTGCCAATACCTCCAGATGGACATCGGTTTTTGAATATCCAGCCTAGTCATGGACCGAGAGTGCAAGGCACTCAATCACAAAGGAGTATGTCTCAGTCTTATAGGCCATATCCTCATTGCGGAAACTGCGGGAAGAACCATATGGGAAATGTATCTATGGTGAGAACGTGTGTTATAATTATGGTAAATCAGTCCATTTCAAGAAGGACTGTCCCACTATAAGAGAAAATGTGTGAGGTGCTAGATCCCAAGCTAGTTCCTCTATGCCACCATTATCTCCAAAAGACGCTACTTCAGCTACCGGAAGTGGACACAACTGGTTCTATTTCTTGTCTAATCTCCAGGAGGTAGAGGCCTCACCATATGTAGTCACAGATATGTTACAAATCTTCTCTCATGATGTGTATGTATTAATTAATCTCAGATCTATTATCTTATATGACTCCATATGTGGCAGTCAGTTTTGGGTTTGAGCCCGAAGTTATTGTAGAACCTTTTTCTATTACCACTCTTGTAGGAGATTCTATTGTGGATAGGAGAGTATATAGAAATTATGTTGTGTCTATTTATAGCCGTGATACTGTGGCAGACCTTATAGAGCTTATGGTTGATTTTGATGCTATTCTAGGAATGGACTGGCTCCATTCGTGTTATGCCACTCTAGATTGTAGAACCCAAAGGGTTACTTTCTCTTTTCCTAATGAACCAGTAATAGAATAGGAGGGTCATTCTTTAGCACATACTGGGAAATTCATCTCCTACCTTAGAGCCCGCAAACTTATATCAAAGGGCTGTCTGCATCATCTTATTCGGGTAAAAGATTCTAATATTGAAAGTCCTTCTCTTCAGTCTGTCCCTCTGGTTAATGAATTCCCAGAAGTCTTTCTCGATGATCTCCCAGGGATACCACCTGATAGGGAGATAGATTTTGGTATTAATTTACCCATCTGATTTTTATTCCACCTTATAGAATGGCTCCTACTGAATTGAAAGAATTGAAAGAAAAACTGGCAGATCTTCTTGATAAAGGCTTATCCGTCCTAGTGTTTCTCCCTGGGGTGAACCTGTGCTCTTTATGTGTAAGAAATATGGTTCCCTCCATATGTGTATAGACTCCCATCAGTTAAATAAGGTCACCATAAAAAACAAGTACGCTCCCTAGGATTGATGATCTTTTTGACCAACTTCAGGGTGCTAGGTGATTTTCAAAGATAGACATTCATTCGGGGTATCATCAATTAAAGGCGAGGGAGGATGACATTCCTAAAACAACTTTTCGAACCCAATATAGCCATTTTGAATTCTTAGTGATGCCCTTCGGATTGACTAATGCCCCTGCAGCCTTCATGGACCTAAGGAATAGGGTCTTCTATTTGTTTCTACACCTGTTTGTCATAGTTTTCATTGATGACATTTTGATTTATTCTAAGAGTGATGAGGATCATGCCAATCACCTTCAAATTATTCTTCAAACTCTTAAAGACCATAAATTGTATGCAAAATTTTCCAAGTGTGAATTCTGGCTTAATGTTATTTCTTTCTTGGGGCATATCGTGTCTAGTGAGGGAATAAAAGTTGATCCCCAAAAGATTGAGGCGGTGAGAAAATGACCCAGACTCACAACTCCAATCGATATTCAGAGCTTCTTGGGTTTAGCAGGGTATTACAGAAGATTCGTAGAAAGATTTTCTTTCATATCTGCCCCACTTACCAGGTTGACATAGAAAAAGGTAAAGTTTGTGTGGTCTGACTCTTATGAGAATACTTTCAAGAAGTTGAAAGACAAGTTGACTACTGCACCTGTTTTGACCCTTCCTGAGGGCACAGAGGGTTTTGTTGTGTACTGTGATATATCCCGAGTGGGACTTGGATGTGTACTTATGTATAATGGTAAGGTGGTAGCTTATGCATCAAGGCAGTTGAAGGTGCATGAGCAAAACTACCCCACCCATGACTTGGAATTAGCGGATGTGGTTTTTGCACTTAAAATCTGCCGACACTATCTTTATGGGATGCATATAGATATATTTACTGACCATAAAAGTCTAAGTATGTCTTATCATAGAAAGTTTTGGATCTTAGGCAAAGGCGTTGGTTGGAACTGTAAAGAAGGATTATGACATGAGCCTGCACTATCATCCGGGCAAGGCAAATATGGTGGCCGACGCCCTCAGGGATTATCTATGGGTAGTCTTTCTCATGTTGAGGAAGGAATAAGAGAGATGGTGAAGGATATTCACCGGCTTGCAAATCTAGGGGTGCGAATTTTGGATTCCGAAGATGGAGGAGTAGTTGTGCATAAAATAGCTAAATCTTCCTTTTGTGCAGAAGTTAAGAAGTTGAAGACCCCATTTTAATGCAGATCAAGAAAGATATAGGTCAACAAAAGGTGATGTCTTTTTAAATTGGCGGTGATGGGATTTTGAGATATCAGGATAGGCTATGTGTGCTAGATGTGGATATATTGCGGAAAAGAATTCTTGAAGAGGCTCACACTTCAAGGTACATTGTTCACCCAAGCTCTACAAAAATGTATAATACACCCAAATTACAACTCTCTTACAAGAGTGTAAGAGGTCGCTGTCAAATATAGAACCCAACTGGGTTGGGTATCGAATCCCACAGGGAATAATGTTTTCACCAAGTATTGTGGCTGTTATTAGACTGTTGATCAAAGGTTCCAGAACAAAGGGGTTTTTGATTCAAGTATGAAATAGTAATTTCAGTGTAACAATGAAGCAATATGTGTAGTAATAGTTGAATATAGAGAAGAACAAGCTAGGGTTACGTCCACTTTGTAGTTTTTAATATCTTCTAACTATGGGTGTTAAGAATTCATACATGCATGCACTTATAGAGAAACGTATTCTAATTCTCAATCCAAGTATTTCTCAACCATCAAGGATTAATTCACTTTAGTTTTCTTGACTCAAAAGTGTTTAATCAATTATACGAACTCTCTAAATTATTAATCGTGTTTAGGCATTAACGTGTGAAATAGAGGTTGGAAACCCTATTTTCTTGTTACTACTTTATTTTTCAAACATTAACCTTTCTGTCGAACAAGTTATGTTTCAATGGCACATTCTCTATATTTGCAACCACGAGAATTCAAGCATAATGAAGAAAGTATGATATAAGTAAATCAATGCATAATAAATTCAAAACCCATAGAAATAAATAATATTCTACAAATTTTCCATAAACCTAACCAATAAGCTTAGCTACTCATGAACAAACCTTAAATCATCATAGGCATATTCATCATACTAAGAAAGAAGATGATCTTGATGTGCTAATAGTGAAAACAAGAGAAAAACATTTTTCTCTTTCCTCCCAAGCTAAGCCGCCCTTCCCTTGTTCAAAAACTAATACAGAATAATGAATAATGAAATAAAAATTCAGCATCAAGTCTTTTAATAATCTCTTCTCTCATAATTTCCTTCTAAGTCCCCAAACTAATTATAACTAACACATTACTCTTGAACATAGTTTCTAGATGTCCCATTTGATCCAACAAGCAACTTTTCCTCTTGTGTGATTTGTCATCCACAATCCACAGTGTAATCATGTCTTTATCTACCTCATTTACACCTTAAATCATGCTAATCACATAGGTTAGCTCAATTACATCAAAGTAGAGTAAAACATAAGAAACTAGGCACTTTTGTTCTCAAAACTTAGCTAAAATATGGGTACGTTATGGTGCTTAGGCGTATAAATACGCCCAAGATCACCACCCCACATTAAAGCTTTGTTAGTCCTCGAATAAATTATGTAGTTGCACATACTCAAGATTTAAAACCCACAAAAGAAACACAAGATGCTCAAATAGCCTCACACTACAAATATGAAACAAGCAGTAGATTCATGAACCATTACTGAAGACTATCTATCCTCAAGAATACACTCATCGAGTTGGAAAATTAATGCATAACATTTAAGCAAAGAACTCATATAAATTACCTAACTTTTCATCAAGCATGTGCGCTCACAACAAAAGAGTTACCCATTATCACACACAATACTTCAATTTCTAGCACAATGGGTTAGAAGAATTAAGTTGCGCTCACTCTCACAAAGAATTCTCAAATTACAAATGATAACCATGTGCTTGCCCTTAGTGTAGTGCTCCACTAATATCAGAATATTAAGATTGGGATCATATAGGTTTTTACGGGTTGTAATGTAGGCTAAGGGATGGGTAGGAACTATATTGGCTAGTAATAGTGACTATCTTCCCTAAGAGCTTTAATACACTACATTAGACAATGATTCCTAATCTCTAACAACCGATTTTCAACTCTACCAACTTCACTCATCAGCTTTCTTTCACGCCATTTCAAGGATCACTTACATAACTTATGGCGGGAGTATTTACGATGTTCACATCATATCATTTTGAACAACTTTTTATGCTTTTTTCCTATTTTTATTTTTCTCATTTTTTTATATATATCTCACTCCCAACTAATCATATTAGATTCACACCAAAAACTATTACTTTGGGGCTTCATTTTCACCTTTTTCTCCTTCTATTTACAACTCTTTACTAAAACAAAATTTTTACTAAAGCGCTTAGGAGATTTGGATCAAGTTAAGGTTAATAAAGAAGGGATTAGGCTACAGATGAGGTAACCAAAGAACAAGCTAAAGGCTCAACGCGGCTAGCTAAGATTATGCACAAAGGTGGTTCAAAAGAGGGTATGAAAAATGGCTATCAAAGAAGTGCCTACCTTATCTTTTAAACTCACATTCTTTATTTAATTTTACACACACACCAGACAAGTTCTAGTATCAATTGCAATAAGAAATATGCGAATACCTTCACACGCACATGGCACAAGCTTAACTTCAAAAAGGATTATGATAGACTCTTAACCAAACAGTTATACAATCACCACATGAGTCATAAACTAGAACTTAGGTGTCTTAACAATAAAGATTCATCACATTCTTATATTGTGGTATGGCCCACTAGAACAAATTACATTCACTTGTTTGGTCCTACACATGACTGATTTTCTCTTAAGAAAGTCATCATCCATCCATCATTGAGAAAAATACCTAACTATGACTAAAAAAAACTAACATATACACAGAAACAAAACAAATGCATTAAACTAACAAATTAAAAATGGCAAAATAAAATGAACTAAAGAGAAGACAAAACAGTAAGCAATCTAGAAGCACTTCTAGCCACCCCATACTTTAAATAAAACACTGCCCCCAGTGCAATGACATAAACAAAAAACTGGCTAGTTGGACTCTTCTCCCACATCAGGGGTCATGCCACCTGCATCAAAATCATCATCAGAGTCCTCCTCACTAGATTCATCCTCCATGTCAGAATCTAACAGTCGGCGATCCTCATCCGTTGGTACATCATCATCCAATGGTTCCTTAAAAGTAGTCCCCGCTCCATACAAAGCTCTAGCATGGTCATTAAGTGGGTAGTCACAATCCAGCTGTCGTAGCTATATATCGGTAGGCATATGACCTCCACTCATTATTATGAGCTTTGTCATGACATAAAGATGGCGGAAGTAGCTCTCATCTCGTTTGTGACGTTCAGCAGTGGTAAGAATTGTGCCATGGCTGGTCTCTAGATCCTTCACCTGTGTGACATCCACTCTCTTTGGGTTTTGAGACAACTTGTTATCCGCTGGCTTTGATTCAATGTTTTTCTTTTTTAATATAAGGGTCATCAAGCTTCCAAGGCTGAATAGTGTCCCTTTTTGCATTCTTTCTTTGCGCATAGAAATGCGTATCAATGCACCAATGTTGATAGGAACATCAGTCATCAAAGCATAGACTAAACATACCCGATCACGAGAGACCTTAGTGAACTGATTTCCCAGAATCAAGCTAGCGTTGACTATCCTTAGCCAGATGTGAGCTTTTCTATTTCGAAAAGCACATGGGAATGTGTTGCGGCCGCCGTTGTATTTGTGATGGAACCACCCTGCCATAGACCTTGAACTGCACAATGTATGCCTGATGGATGTATAGAGAGGTCAGCTGTACAATTCCTTTAACCTGGAGTGATCAACGTTCAGGGTGTCCAAGAAAGAGTTGAAAAAGTCGGCTGTCAGATGTAGGATTTGCCATTGAATTTTCACTTCACTCCTTCTAGTATTTGGGGACCAATTAGCATAATACTCTCCAGTCCAATCTAAATTGCACTCACCCATATCTTGGAAGATAAAGTCAAGTTTTAGTTCTGTGATCCTAGCCATAATACGAGGGCAGTGCATCGCCAAACTTTCCTTTTGAATCAGCTCTAGTTGCACATATCTATTTACTTTATTACTATTGTACCACTCCTGGCCATCCTCCTATAAGACCAATTTTATACCAAAAGTGAGTCGAGGCACTTAAAGAGAGGAAGAAGCAAATTTTTCCTTTTTTTCTCTTTTCTGTCCTTTCTAAGATGCGGATGCTTTATCTTTGCCCTGGTTTCCTTTGGGAGCCATTTCACCTGAGTGCATCATAAAATCATATCAGCCATACTTAACAAAACTCACTACAATTAAGAAGAGTATAGTGAAATCACTACCCCACACTTAGTTTATTAGTATTGCCCAATTAAGCGATGTTGTCGGGTACTCAGACTTCCCCGACATACACTTAATCCAAGGTTTTGACATTATTCACACATTCTTAACACATTTTCAACTCATAAGGTGGA
Source organism: Capsicum annuum (assembly GCF_002878395.1). NCBI lineage: Eukaryota > Viridiplantae > Streptophyta > Magnoliopsida > Solanales > Solanaceae > Capsicum > Capsicum annuum. The sequence continues at coordinate 65,860,396 of NC_061112.1, read as the reverse complement.
TTTTATTTTTCTTTTTCAACTCACCATTTCATTCTATGAACCCCTCACAGTCCACAAAAAGAAATGCAATTCAACTTTTGACATGGCACAACACAATTGTTTCACCAAAATAATTCCTTCACACCACCAACTTCACAACTTTTCATTTCAATAAAGCCATTGTTGAACAAAATTATTCTTTACAATTTCAACATATCATAGTACAGAAACGTCATCACATTCCTATACTTTCATCAACATCATGCTCAACAAAACAAGGTGAATTCAACTCCTCAATACCCATAATACACCATGATTCATACAAAACCATCACCAATAGATGCAAAGGTCAAATTAAAATTTACAAAAATGGTGGTTTCTACAATAATGGTGCTCATCTTTCCTAAGAGTTTCAAAACCACTTTTACAAAGCTATGGCAAGAGTTTAAGCTATAATCCTCAAGAAATCAATTAAGTATAACAATAAACTCACAATATCTAAGAATTAAGAAAGAAAAACTTACCTTAAAGATGGAGGATTGAAGAAACAAAGGAAGAATTCTTGAAATTTTAAGAAAAGAAGAAACTTTAAAGTTAGAGGATATTGAGATAACAATTTCTTGTCATGGATTTAGGGTAAAATAAGAATGAATTGGAGCATTTAGGGTGTTATAGCTATTTAAAAGAGGAAATTTAGGTTGGGTTGACCCAAAGAAGAGTCGAATTTATTTTGAAAATGGAAGGGTGTGCAACGCACAACCTATCGCACATGTTTTAGTGTGCGTCACATTAGGCATCGCACAATTGAGACAGTGAGCCTATGCGTTATGGTGTGTGGTGCACATGTGATTGCACAAGTGAAAGTATCCGGCGCACATCTTATCTAACAAGTTAAAGTGTACGGCGCATAAGGAATCGCAAAGTTGAGGTAGTGAACATGTGCTGAGAATTGTGGATGCACATGTTATCACACAACTTGAGGTGTGCGGCGCATATGATATCACACAGTTGAGGCAGTGAGCAAGTGCAGAGGCATGACCGGTGCACATATTATCACACACTTTGAGGTGTGTGGCGCATATGTAATCACCTATATCAAGGTGTGCGGCGCACATTATGCCACCCATTTTTGCCTATCTGATGCACTGTAAGTAGGCAAAATGTTAGGTGATTCCTTTACCATGGTCTGTGTAAACTTGGACGTCATTCACCTCATTCTCCATATAAGGCCTAACTCGAGTCACCACTCTAACATGAATCATGACTCGAGCCTTACGTTTTGACCACTCCAACTTACCTATGATGATTCCAACACTCCTAAACTTTCCATCTTTGGCATGGCGCACTTTCAACCCAAGTTTCAAACCTACCACCTCATTAGTGCTTTGATCACCTACACTTAATCAAAAATAATTAAAATGATTAGAAGGGTGGGTTGCCTCCCACCTAGCGCCTTAGTTTCGGTCGAAGCTCAACTCTTGTTTCTGTATTTTTATGTTTCATGTAAAAATCAAAGAAAAATCATGGGTTGCCTCCCATGTAGTGCCTGATTTACTGTCTCGACACGACTCAATAATCTCAATTATTCAAACTTCATCGAGATAGATAGTAACAAAACTTTTTATCGAGTCTTTTGGGACAATATAAAGTTTGACTCGTTGCTTGTTGACCTTGAAAACACTTTCATCTTTATTTTCAAGTTTGACTACTCCAGATGAGTAGACTTGACTAACTTTAAATGGGCCTGACCACTTGGACTTAAGTTTACCTGGGAATAATTTGAGCCTAGAGTTGAACAGAAGCACCAAGTCTCTTTTTTTCGAATCTCCTTGTATAAGTCTGGTCTTTCATAAGCCCTAATATGGAATTCATCCATCTCATTCAATTGCTCCAGTCTTAGCTCAAATGCCTCCTTCCAATCCAGATTTATTCTTTTGAGTGCCCATAAAGTCTTGTGCTCCAGCTCGATCGGTAAATGACATGCTTTTCCATAGACTAGCCAATATGACAGCATGCTAATTGGTGTCTTGAAAGTAGTCTGATACACCCACAAAGCATCATCGAGCTTTCAAGACCAATTTTGGCTACTGGCGTTCACCGTTTTGGCTAGGATGGCTTTAATCTCCCGATTCGACACCTCCACTTTTCCCACTAGTTTGCAGGTGGTATGGAGTTGCTACTCTATGCTGTTTTATCCCATATTTAACTGAAGCATATTGAAACACTTTGTTGCAGAAATGAGATCCTCCGACTCTTATAGAAGTACGTGGTACTCCAAAGCAAGAGAAAGATATGCTTCTTGAGAAATGCCACAACTCTCTTCCCTTCATTATTAGACAAGGCAATGACTTTGACTTATTTTGACACATAATCCACAACAACTAAAATGTACTTCGTTCCATACGAGCTCATAAAAGGGCCCATGAAATCGATGCCCCAGACGTCAAATAATTCTACTTTAAGCATCTTAGTCGAAGGCATCTCATTCCACTTGGAGATCGACCCTTGCCTTTGACATTAGTCACACTTTATCACAAACTCATGAGCATCCTTGAATAACGTTAGCTAATAGTAGACACTCTGCAACACCTTTCTAGCCGTTCGGTCACCTTCATGGTGACCTCCAACTGGGGAAGCATGACATGCTTCCAATATGCATAATACATTCACTTCTGGCACACATTTCCTTATAATATTGTCAGCACATCACTAAAAAAGATACGACTCATCCCAAAATTAGCATGTCATATCATGAAGGAATTTATTTCTTTGATGGAAAGAAAGATTTTCAGGAATGACCTCACTCACCACATAGTTTGCAAAATCAGCATACCAAGGCACTTTGTCCATAGCAGCAGCTAAGATCTCCTCATCAGGAAATGCATCATTTATCTTAACTTCCTCACCAACTACTTGCTCACCTTCCATCCTGGACAGATCATCTGCAACTTGGTTTTTGCAACCCTTCCTATCTTTGACTTCAAAATCAAATTCTTGGAGCAGCAACACCCACCTAATTAATCTTGATTTTGCATCCTTTTTAGCCATAAAATACCTCAAGGCTGCGTGGTCAGTGTGGGCCACTACCTTGGTCCTTAGCAGATAAGCTTGGAATTTTCAAAAGCATAGACTACAACAAGGAGTTCCTGTTTGGTGATGGTGTAGTTCTTTTGAGATCCATTCAGTGCTTTGCTGGCATAATAAATCGGGTGAAACAATTTGTCCTTCTTCTGTCCTAACACTGCTCCAAGGGAAACACCACTTGCATCACACATGATCTCAAATGGTTTTGACCAGTCTGGTGCAATAATTATAGGGGTGTCAACCAGCTTTTTTTTAAGTCATTCAAATGCCTTCAAGCAATCAGCATCAAAGAAGAACTTAGCTTCCTTCTCCAAAAGTTGGCAAAGTAGATTTGCAACCTTTGAGAAGTCCCTTATAAACCTTAGGTAAAAACCAACATGCCCAAGGAAACTACGCATACCCTTCACTGAGATGGGAGGTGGTAGTTTCTCTATAACTTCAACCTTGGCTCTATCAACCTCTATCCTTTTTTCTGAAATTTTGTGCCCGAGAACAATGCCTTTCTTCACCATGAAGTGACATTTTTCCTAATTGAGCACCAAATTAAATTCCATGCACCATTGTAGAGCTCTACTCAAGTTCTCCAAACACAGCTCAAATGAATCTCCAACCATAGAAAAATCATCCATGAACACCTCCAGGGTTTCCTCCACCATATCTAAGAAAATTGACATCATACATCTTTGAAAGGTGGCTGGTGCATTACATAACCCAAATGGCATCCTCTTGAAAGCAAAAGTGCCATACAGGCATGTAAATATCATCTTCTCCTAATCTTCAGGAGCAATACAAATTTAGTTGTAGCCTGAATATCCATCCAAGAAGTAATACCACCCCCTTCTTGTCAACCGATCAAGCATTTGATCCATAAAAGGCATAGGGAATTAGTCCTTTAAGGTCTATGAGTTTAGTTTGTGATAGTCCATGCAAACTCTCCACCCAGTCACAGGCCTAAGTGGAATCAACTTATTCCATTCATTTGCAACAACATTCATGCCCCTTTTCTTGGGCACACATTGAACTGGGCTCACCCATTTAATGTCAGAAATAGGATAAACCACCCCTACTTCCAACCACTTAATAATTTCCTTCTTAACAACCTTTTGCATTGGTGGGTTAAGGCGGTGTTGGTGCTTGATGGTCGGAGTACAATCTTCTTCAAGTTGTATCTTATGAGTGCAGATGCCTCGGGGAATGTCAATAATATCTGCAATAGACCACCCTATTTCTCTCTTGTATCTCTAAAGTACCAAAATAAGTGCTTCCACCTGTTGCTCACCTAAATCAGCTACAATAATAATGGGTAGCGTGTTTCCATTTCCCAGAAACTCGTACCTCAGATGCCCTGGTAGTTCTTTCAATTCCAACATCGATGGCTCTTCAACATATGGCTTAGCCGATGGTGTTGGTCGAGTAGCAAGATCAAGATCTGATTTCTTAGGAGTATAAGAGTATGAACCCATTCCTTTCAAAGTGCAAACAATCTCTTTGTACTTATCAATGCCTTCACAATCAAAATTCATCAGCACTGCAGCAAAAGGTTCTACAACAAATTCTCCTCTATTGTCACCTCCTGCTCATCCTCATAATATACATCAACAATTAAGAACACACTCATTTCTTTATGCTGCTTCATTGATTGGCATATATCAAATTGCACCACTTCATCATTCAGCCTTAATAAGAGCTCACTAGCTCGCAGATCAATCAACATATTTCCCGTTGCGAGGAAAGGTCTACCCAAGATTTTAGGCACCTCAAAGTCCACCTCACAATCCAGAATGACAAAATCTGTCAGAAATATGAAGCTATCCACTTTTACTAGCACATCATACAAAATACCAACAGGTTATTTTACCGATCTGTCCGTCATCACAAGTTGTATGTTGGTGGTTGTGGGGTCTCCCAAACCCAACTTTTCATAAACAGCTAGCGGCATCAGATTAATGCTCGCTCCCAGATCACATAATGCTTTTGCAAAGTTAAGAGGTCCAATAGTGCATGGGATAGTAAATGCTCCTGGATCAGCCTTCTTCTCCACCATGTTTCTTATGGAAATAGCACTACAATGATGGGCATTATCCACTAGTTCGTAGCTGACTGCTCTTTTCTTCATCATCAGATCCTTTATAAATTTAGCATATCCTGGCATTTGGTCAAGTGCCTCTACCAAAGGCACATTTATGGTCAACTACTTTAACATTACCATGAACTTACTAAACTTTATGTCATCAGCCTTCTTTTTCAATCTCTGAGGAAATGGAGGTGGTGGTTTTGGGAGAGTATTCACCACTACTTCCTTTTTCTTATCTTTCCCTTTTTCTAACTCATCAACCTACTGATGATTAGAATGGATATCAATGCCATCCAGTTTCTCATACTCTACTAGATTACCTTGTTCAAGCTCAACAACTTCTTTGATCACCTCATCATTTACAGCTTTGCCCAAAGAAGGGCTTGATAAAACCTTACCACTCCGTGTAGTAATAGCCATGCACAAACCATCATTCCGAGGGTTCTAAATTGTATCACTCAGCAACGTTCCACTCGTTCTCTAATTCAACACTGCAAAAAGTTGGCTTATTTACTGTTCCAACTGTTTGATCAAAGTGGAATGAGAGTTTACTAACTGGCTCATAGAAGACAAATCAGTCTTCATGGTAGTCACTCTAGAGTTGGTAGCCTCAACTCCCTTTAATAATTTCTCCATCATATCCTCCATGGATATCTTGCCAGATCTAGTTGCCACATTATCTCTACTTCCGAGAGGTACATACAACCTACTTCTATCATTCTTGCTCTTCCAGTTTCCTTGATCCCGATCCTTATATCCAGCCTTGTCATAATAAGTCCGACCTTGATTTCCTTGGCTATTGCCTCGGAAACCCCCTGGTTATTTAAATAATTTACCTCTTCTTCTGAATTAGAATCTTCTCTACCGTGGGATGCAACAACCTTCACTTTTTTAGTCTTTACAGATAATAAGTGCTTGGTCAACAAGTCCATTTGTGTCTTTAAATGTGCCATATATTGATCACGTTCTTCCCTTTTATGTTGTTCTATAATCATACCAACAAAAATAGTAGGTCTTGCTACCACAGAATCCCTGGTATGCCAAGCTCTGCTTCATTTGGTCATTCAATCAAGTATCTCTAAGGCCTCTTGAAAAGTTAGATCCATAAATGATCCCCCTGCAGCATTATTAATAATTAGTTTTGTAATAGAGTTCAAAGCCCGATAAAGATTCTCCATCAGATAAATATCCACCATATTATGGTTTGGGTACTGCATCAACTTCTTTTTAAACCTCTCCCAAGTTTCGTGAAGAGCTTCGGTTGGGAGCTATCTAAAATTACTGATCTCTGGAAATTGAAAAGAACCTTTCTAGGAAAGCCTCCTTAAAATTCCTCTAGTTGGTTATAGAATCGAGCGTCAATTTGTTAAGCCACAATGTTACCTCTCCAGATAGAGACAATGGAAATAAACTCAAGCGAATAACATTTTGACCTACTCCAGGATTATCAAAAGATTTGTAAATGGTGACAAAATTCACCAAATACATATTAGGATCATCTCCTGACAGACCACCGAATAACCCTTTTAGATGCAGGAGTTGGATCATCATACTGGTGATATTGAATTTTGATCCAGGTGCTAGAGGTGGAGGAATAATAGCTCCAGTTGCTCCTGCTCTATCCATTCCATCATCATTGTTATTCAGATTATACTAAATAGGTTGGTGGTCCTGCCTTTCCCTGAAAGAGCGATTTCGATGTACATTGTGATTCACAGGTGTAGCTACATTCTCAACACGCCTTGGGTTTGTAGGATCCAATAAGTTATCATCTCCCAGGTCTTCATTATTAGGATTTGGCACCCGACCTTGGTTAACAACATTTTTCTGATTTACTTGAGCATTAGCTAAGGTAGCTAATCTTTCTACCTCTTGTGGATTAGCCATTCTACCAATCAACTGAGGCTCCAGATGTATTGATAATACTGGTGCACCTAATCTCCATTTATTGTGCATACATAATTATTAACCTGCACAAATAAGAACAACAAATAAAAGTAAAGCTTTAGGACACATTGACCAAAGGGTCGATTAACAGTCACAAACTTAATTGACAATCTTATTCCCCGGCAACGGTGCCAAAATTTGATACTCCCAAATTACAACTCTCTTACAAGAGTGTAAGCAGTCGCTGTCAAATATAGAACCCAACTGGGTTGGATGTCAAATCCCATAGAGAATATTGTGTTCACCAAGTATTGTGGCTGTTATTAGACTATTGATCAAAGGTTCCAGAATATAGGGGTTTTTGATCTAAATATGAAATAGTAATTTCAGTGTAACAATGAAGCAATATGTGTAGTAATAGTTGAATATAGAGAAGAAACAGCTAGGGTTACGTCCACCTTGTAGTTTTTAATATCTTCTAACTATGGTGTTAAGAATTCATACATGCATGCACTTATAGAGAAACGTATTCTAATTCTCAATACAAGTGTTTCTCAGCATCAAGGATTAGTTCACTTTAGTTCTCTCAACTCAAAAGTTTTTACTCAATTATACAAACTCTCCAAATTGTTCTGTCGAACAAGTTATGTTTCAATGGCACATTCTCTATGTTTGCAACCACGAGAATTCAAGTATAATGAAGAAAGTATGATATCAGTAAATCAATGCATAATGAATTCAAAACCCATAGAAATAAATAATATGCTACAAGGTTTCCATAATCCTAACCAATGTGCTTAGATACTCATGAAAAAAATGTAAATCATCATAGACTTATTCATCATACCAAGCTAGAAGATTATCTTGATATGCTAATAGTGAAAACAAGAGAAAAAAATGTTTTTCTCTTTCCCCCCAAGCTAAGCCGCCCTTCCATTGTTCAAAAACTAATACCGAATAATGAATAATCAAATAAAAATTTAGCATCAAGTCTTTTAATAATCTCTTCTCTCATAATTTCCTTCTAAGTCCCCAAACAAATTATAACTGACACATTAGTCTTGAACATAGTTTCTAGATGTCACATTTGATCCAACAAGCAACTTTTCCTGTTGTGTGATTCGTCATCTGCAATCCACAGTCTTATCATGTCTTTATCTACCTAATTAACACCTAAAATCATGCTAATCACATAGGTTAGCTAAATTACATCAAAGTAGAGTAAAATATAAGAAACTAGGAACTTTTGTTCTCAAAACTTAGCTAAAATATGGGTACGTTATGGCGATTAGGCATATAAATGCAACCAAGATCAGTGTACCATGATCTTAAAGCTATATATTGGTGGAATAACATGAAGCGTGATTTACCTGATTTTGTTTCCAAGTGTTTGAATTGCCTGCAAGTTAAAGTGGAACATTTATGACCAGGCGGTACTTCCCAAGAGATAACTTTGCCTTTGTAGATGTGGGAGATGGTCAACATGGATTTCATCACGGGGATTCTAAGGTCTCGAAACCAATATGATTCCATCTGGGTAATTTTGGATCGGCTGACCAAGTCAGCTCACTTTTTGCTTGTGAGGACTAACTCTTAAGGAGATGATTATGCCAAGCTATACATTGAGAAGATAGTTTGGTTGCATGGGGAACCTGCATCTATTATATTAGATCAAGGTACGCAATTATCTTCATAGTTTTGAAAATCTTTTTAGAGGGGTTTAGGTACCCAAGTGAACCTGAGTACTGCGTTTCACCCTTAAACGGATGGGCAAGCTGATCCAACCATTCAGACCCTTGAGGATATATTAAGGGATTGTATAATTGACTTCATAGGTAGTTGGGTAGATCACTTTCCATTAATAGAGTTCGCCTATAATAATAGTTACCATGCCAGCATTAAGATGACACCTTTTGAGACACTTTATGAGAGAAGATATAGCTCACCAACTGGGTGGTATAAAGTGGGTGAGACACGGATGTTTGGGACTGATCTCATTCATCAGGCAATAGAGAAGGTAAAAGTCATTAGAGAATGACTTAAGACAGCCCAAAGTCATCAGAAATCCTGCACCGATGTTAGGCGAAGGGATTTAGAATTTGGGGTTGGTGATTGGGTGTTTCTAAAGGTCTCCCCTATGAAGAGAGTCATACGATTTGGGAAGAAATGTAAATTGTCCTTGTTATATAGGACTATATCAGATTATGAGAAGGATAGGTGGAGTCACTTATGAGTTAGAATTGCTTGTAAGTCTGGATTCCATTCATCCAGTATTCCATGTGTCCATGTTGAAAAATTGCATTGGAGATCAATACCTAGTATTGCCTGTAGAGGAAATCCATGTGAAAGATCCCTTGTCATATGAAGAAGAACCCATTGCCATTCCAGATTGTCAAGTTTAGAAACAAAAAAATAGTCTCGATTAAGGTGCTATGGAGGAATAAAAAAATTAAGGAGGCTACTTAGGAATCGGAGAGCGATATGCGTACAAGATACCCAAATCTTTCTGATCCAGTGAATGACGAAATGAAAGGTACAATCTTTGTCTTATTCTTTTTATCCTCTATTCGTTGAGATAAATTGTGCTTAACTGTGTCCCGCATTATTATTTAGGGACGAATGATCCCAAGCGGGGGATAATGTAATGCCCCATAGTTTTCTCGACTTGATATCACCTAGAAGCATGTATGAAAGGCTAGTAACTTGAAAATTTACTAAGTATAAGAAGGACTTAGTCATATTTTGAGCTCTTAATCTCTGAGGATTTTAATTTCGACCTTCCCAACCTCAGAAAGTTAATTTGTAAGTTGATTCATGATTGGGGGAATCAACGGTATATCCTGGGTACGTTTTAGAATTTTGGGACCATCGTAAGGGTGAGTTTGGAGGTCCAAAATAGTAAGGTCTCATGATAGGACCATGACACGAGTCTTATTCCCATTTCTGGGAGTTGCAATGCAAGCCTATTCCTCATTTTTGAGGGTCACAATGCGAAGGGGGCCCAACTCTACATTACTTTTATCCATATTTTAAGGGCAAATGGGTCTTTTCCCTTACCCTAATCCATCTAAACATGAGATTAAATGATAATCTAAGAATATTAGGCTTGATTTCATCAAAAAATACTCCTATTACACCAAAATCAAAACCCTAGTTCCTTCTTCTAGGATCAAGAGTTTATCATTCCAAGCCAAGAATTCCACGAACTATAGTGTGATTCGGATTCCACTCTTCATTCGGATTCCACTCTTCCTCCTAAGTAAACTAAGGTATGTGGGACTACTCTAAAAACCTTGGTCATTATTTTAAATGTTTTATCAGGATTAAAGATCCCCAATTATGATTTATAATAAAGTATACGATGTGATTTTCAAAGATTATGAATCGTGGGACTATTTTGATTGAAATATATGTTGTTTTGAACTACTTTTTATGAGAATTGAATTGTAACTATATATATATATATATATATGAATTTCGTGTATTTTATAAGATTTGATTGAGAGCGTGAGTATGAAATCCCTCTCTTGTTACGAACTAAAGTAAATAATTTGAAATGCATGTTTTAAGGTTTGAAAGTGATCTTCTCAATATCATGGTATTTGACATGGTTTATAGATGATGAGAGGGAGTTTCTTATTGTAACTATATACTTACTTTAAAGAGAAGGAATTGCATGTAATTGATTAAATTAACATGACCATCACACATTTTGAATCTTGCAAAGAGATGATAAATGCATAAGTTTTCTTGAGATTTCAAAGTGATGGATCTATTGTGACATTATGAATCTTGGGTGATCATGTGTATGTTTTAAAGTACGATGGACTGTGAATTTGATATAATATGAACTTGCTAGTCAGGGTATGATGATACTCGGTAATAGTACGCCCTTAATAGAATAAATGATGAATGTTTTGAATATATAACAAATGGTTTTAAAGAACTAAAATTTGGCTTAAAGAGAGGTAGATGGTTACCTAAAGAAGTCGTTTGAGTGTATGGGCTCATTGCTAGAATAACCGAATTAGCTAATTCGAGTGATATAATTGGCTAATGACAATGTATACTTGTCCTTGAGACACTGGTATACTAGAATAGAAATTAGGACTCCAATCCTTGTGGCATACTTGGATTGGAGTCTTGGTCTTCTAGTTAAGGGAAGATTTTATATAGCCCGTGGGATCGTAAAAATGCAGGGTGTACTATCTATCTCAGGATTAATATAAAGAGTGAGTCATGTTTTCAAAGAAGTTCCTTGGAGTTTACTAAAGTATGCCCATGTATTTTTACTTAAGTATCATGATTATTGACTTTATGAAATGCTCTCATCTATTTTGTATAAAAATATGTTATTTTGAGTTATTTTACATACCAGTACAATTGCATTGATCCCCTATATTTTAGGTTCTAAGGATCAGTCCAGAGGTCTTGATAAGCCATAGCGTTTTTCATATAGAAGTGAATTATGCAAGTGGTGAGCCTTCTCTATTTCGAAAGGCCTATTTCCTTTCAGTCATTGTTATTTATTTTGGTTTAGGTCCACTGGGTGCCTTGTCCCAATTTCAGACGGTTATTGTTCATTTTTGTATGTATTAGAGATTTTGCAGACTGAAACAAATGTAGTCTAGGTGTTGATAAATTTCTTTTTGTATTATTAAACAAAATTCTAAATATGACCATGATTCTATTTATTATAATTTCACATCTTTTCTTTATTATGTGAGTATAGTGCATGATCACCAGATCTAGAAGGGCGTCTGGGCCTCCATGGTTTGGGATGCTTGACACGACCAGTCCTCATTTGGGTTGTGACATATAGAGTCTAAGGTCTTGGATTTCTTTGACTCCTATTTGTTCGCCTTTGAGATCATGCCTCCCATATAATTTGTGTGGAAACTTATTTTCCCACTTGAGGATAATGTGGACGAAGTTCATCCTACCCCTAGCGTATAGACCTGGTCTAGGGTTATTGCTTTTGATTGTCCTCATGGAGTTCCATCTGTCTTCACTGATCCTTCTTCAGTTGGTGGCTTTCATACTCAGCCATCTTTGGGAGATATTACTAATTCTAATTTTTGCCAATCTATTCATCTGTTGACTCAGTTAGTGACATCTCAGTCACGTCATACGGGTTCTGCTGGTATTGCTGGGAGTTCATCTGAGGCCACTAGATTTTGCCAATTTATGAGGTTGACTCTAAATTTTACTGGTACTAAGGTTAAGGAGGATCCTTAAGGTTTTGTAGATGCAATAGGGAAGATCTTTTGGGTTATGCATGATACTAAGGTAGAGGGTGTGGAATTCACTGCTTATCAATGGAAAAATATGGCATACTAATGATACAAGGAGTGGGAGCGACTTAGGGGTGATGATGCTGAGTCTGCTTTGTGGGATGGCTTCTCTAGTGCCTTTCTTGACCGCTTCTTTCCTCGGGATTTTAGGGTGGCAAAGGTAGAGGAGTTTTTGAATTTAAAGAATATCAGGATGTCAATGAAAGAGTGTTCCTTGTAATTCCACTAGTTGTCGTGATATGCTCCTGAGCTAGTGTCTAGAATGAGGGATAGAATGAGGAAATTTGCCTCTGGATTATCTCGTGAGTTGATTTTGGAAAGCAAGGCTACTTTGTTGAACAAAGCTATGGACATCTCTCGATTGGTAGTGTATATGAAATAGGTTAAGAAGAAAAAAAGAGGGTATCAAATATGAAGAAGTGTTAGAGTAAGAAATTTTGGTATTAAAATCAGGGTGGAGGTCAGCATCAGAGTGGTAGAGATGGTCGGAAGTGGTCCAAAAAGAAGTGGGGTAACTCGGATTCATATTCGATGACTAGTTATCCTTATCTGAAGCTATCCAAAAGATCATCTTTTTTTAAGTGGTGATAGTTCTAGGGCATAGGGTGCCTAATCTCAGGCCAATGGGTCAGCTCCATCATATCCTCTTTACATATTTTTTGGTCGGTTGCATCATGGTTTCTATGATGAGGGGAGTGACATATGTTTTAACTATGGTCAGTCGGGATATTTGCTGAGTAACTATCTTGTGTGTAAGGTCACTTTGGGGGTTAATAAGGCTCCTATTTCTAATTCATCAGCTCCTACACCTAAGGGTGCCACTTTTGGCTACGGCACTAGTAGGAACCATCTTTATGCTCTTACTACTCATCAGGAGTTTGAAGCATCTCCCGATGTCATTACTGGTATATTTAAACTCTTCTCTTATGATGTGTATTATTTACTTGATCCGGGGTCTACTCTTTCTTCTGTGACTCCATTTGTGGTTGTGCATTTTGGTTTCGTTCCTGAGTGTACTTCAAACCCTTTTTCTATTTCTACCTCAGTGGGTGACTCGGTAGTTGCTTAGAGGGTCTATAGGGGTTGTGTGCTATCTATTGGTGGTAGGGAGCCTTGGTGGATTTGTTTGAATTAGACATGGAAGATTTTAATATTATCTTAGGGATGGAGTGTTGTATTCGTGCTATACCTCTTTAGACGGTCAGACCCATATGGTCAACTTCAAATTCCCTAATGAGCCAATTATTGAGTGGGAAGGGAGTTCGCTAGTGCCCAAAGGAAGGTTCATATTGTATCTAAGATCCCAAAAATTGATTTCCAAGGGGTATCCTTATCATTTGGTCTAAGTTAAAGATTCTATCTCGAAGGGTCCTTCTTTACAATCTATTCCTGTGTTAGTGAATTTCTTGAGGTTTTCCCCGATGGTCTTCCTGGTGTTCCTCCCGAAAGGGAAATTTATTTTGGGATTGATCTCATTTTGGACACTCATCCTATCCCTATCCCTCCTTATAGAATGGCTTCAACAGAGTTGAAGGAGCTTAAAGAGCAGTTGAAGCATCTTCTTGACAAAGGTTTTATCTGCACTAGTATGTCTCCATGGGGTGCTCTTGTTCTCTTCATGCATAAGAATGATGGTTCTATTCAGATGTGCATTAATTATCGTTAGTTGAACAATGAAGAATAAGTACCCTATTCCTAGGACTGATGATCTGTTTGACCAACTCCAGGGTACTAAGTATATCTCCAAGATTGACCTTCGATCGGGTTATCATCAGCTTAAGATTAGGAAGGAGGATATCCCTAAGACTGCCTTTCATACTTGGTATGGATATTTTGAGTTTTTGGTCATGGATTTTGGGTTGAACAATGCCCCAACAACATTTATGGCTATCATGAATCGGGTATTCCATTAATTTTTAGATTTGTTTATGATTGTTTTTAAAGATGATATTCTAGTATATTCAAAGAGTGAGGTGGATTATGCCAACCACCTCCATGTTGTATTGCACACACTAAAGGATTTTTCTAAGTGTGAGTTTTGGTTAAACTCTGTACTTTTTTGGTTCATGTTGTTTCTAGTTTAGGGATCATGGTGGACACACAGAAGGTTGTGGTGGTTAAGAAGTGGTCTAGACCCACGACTCCCACCAATATTTGAATTTTTTTGGGTTTAACAAGTTATTATAGGAGGTTTATGAAGAAATTTTCATTGATTGTTACACCTTTGACTAGGTTGACTCAGAAGAAGGTGAAATTTCTCTAGTCCGATGCTTGTGAAGGGAGTTTTGAGAAGCTGAAAGATAAACTAACTTTCTCTTTGGTTTTGACCTTGACCTAGGGTAGTGATAGCATCATGCTTTATTATGATGCGTCCTATGTGGGACTTGGTTGTGTATTGATGCAGCATGGCAAGGTGGTAGCATATGCTTCTAGGCAGTTGAAAGTTCATGGGAGGAATTATCCAACTCATAATTTAAAGTTGTTGGTTGTGGTATTCGTATTGCAGATTTGGCGGCATTCTTTATATGGGGTTCATGTTGACATCTTTTCAGATCATAAGAGCCTCCGGTATGTATTTACCCAGAAGGGGTTTAATCTCAGGCAAAGGAGATGTCTTGAGTTGCTCAAGGACTATGACATGAGTCTCCACTATTATCATGGTAAAGCTAATGTAGTTACTGATGCTCTTAATAGGTTATTTATGGGGAGCTTGTCTCATGTGGGGGAGGATAAGTGGGACTTGGTAAAGGATATTCACCATTTGGATAATCTTGGAGTTTGTCTCTTAGATTCCGAGGATGGTGATTTGTTTGGGCAAGAGGTGGCGAAGTTATCTCTTGACACCGAGGTAAAGGAGAAGCAAGCGTTAGATCCTATCTTGATACAAATAAATAATAATGTGGGTAGGCAGAAGGTGATGGCTTTTTAGATTGGTGGTGATGGTATCTTAAGGTACCAAGGAGGTTGTGTGTTCCTGATGTAGATGGGCTGCGAGGTAGAATTTTAGCTGAAGCTCATGAGTCGTATTATTCGATACATCTAGGTTTGAAAAAGATGTAACATGACCTTAAGGAGATTTATTGGTGGAATAACATGAAGATGGATGTAGCTAATTTTAAGGCTAAGTGCATGGTGTGTCAACAAGTGAAAGTGGAACACTTGAGGCCTAGTGAGTTGTTCAAGAGATGATTTGCCTATGTGGAAATGGGAAGTGATAAATATGGGTTTTCTTACCATCCTTCCACGATCTCGAAACCAGTTTGATTCTATTTGGGTCATCATGGATAGGATGACTAAGTATGCTCACTTCTTGCTGGTGAGGACTAATTATTCTGCTATGGTTACGCAAGGTTATTTATTCAGGAGAACGTGAAGTTGCATGGTGCTCTAGTTTCAATTATTTTTGATTATGGTACTCAGTCCTCATCTCATTTTTAGCAGTCATTTCAGCGAGGTTTGGGGTCTCAAGTGACCCTTAGTACTACTTTCCGCCCGCAGATAGATAGATAAGCGGAAAGGACCATTTAGAGTTTAAAGGATATGCTTCGGGCTTGTGTAATTGACTTTGGTGGTAGTTGGATTTACCACTTACCTCTTGTAGAGTTCATACAATAATAGATAGCATTTTAGCATTGGTATGGCACCGGTTTAGGCCTTGTATGGTAGGAGGTGTAGATACCCTATTAGGTAGTTCGTAGTTAGTGAGGCAAAGTTGTTCGACCCTAATTTACTCTATCAAGCTATGGAGAAAGTAAAAGTGATCCGGGATAGGCTTAAGGCTGCCCAAAGTTGCCAAAATTCCTATGCGAACATGAGGCGAAGAGAGTTGGAGTTTGATGTAGGTGATTAGGTGTTTGTGAAAGTATCTCCCATGAAGGGAGTGATGCATTTTGGAAAGAAGGGGAATCTCAGTCCCTATTATATTGGTGCTTATTTGGTATTAAAGAGAGTGGGAAGTGTTGTTTATGAGTTATAATTGCCTACGATTTTGGTTTCTATTCACCCGGTATTTCATTTGTCCATGTTGAGGAAATGCATGGGTGATCCTTCCTTGGTGGTGCCTGATATACTATAGAAATATAGCATTCAATGCTTAAAACGAGGAAAATATGGAAGTTTCTGTGGTTGTTTTGTTTGATATGATGTGTTTTGGGTATGTTTTACAGGAAATAATGTTTTGGATGCTAAATTTGTGAAAAAGATGAACAAGGTGTTTTCAGCTATTTATTGGAGCCATTATGGATGTTCAGGATACTTTTTGGCTTATTCATGATCAAAGCATGTTCGGGACTTAAAGAAGAGCTGAAACGATATCTCCCAAAACTTGCTTAGTCAACATGTGGACCAAAAGTAGCACTTATGGACTGCGTATGGGAAAAGCTAGTGCCAGAAGTGCAAAATCGTGAGAGCTGGATTGCAGGAAAATTATGTTCTGGCACTAACGGTCGCCACTTGTGCCCTCACTATAGGCTGCAAGTTCTACCTGCGCCTAAGGTCAGGTCGCAAGTGCAGATCATAAGTGGCCATCCACCCTGTTTTATCCTATTTCATTGGAGCTTTGGTTTTAGGGTTTCCTTATGTTCTATAAATACCCTTTATTTGTTTTTTAGTAGTATTTATGAACTTTTGATATTCACAAACATATTTTGATTTAGAGATTATATTTTGATCTTGGGAATCTCTTGTACTAACTTCAATTGATTAATTCATTTACGTTTGTGGGTTTTCTACTTCTTATCATTGTGATTTCATCTATGATTTCAATTATGAATGTTGTTGATTTCCGTACAAGCATGAGTGGCTAAAAACTCATAGCTAGGGTTGTGGAAACCCTAGTAGATTAACGAAGTAGGGGAAGTGCTATTATTATTCTAAACCAATACCCATGCATGTATTGCTTTATCTTTAATATAATTGTTTTCTTAATGAGTGCACATATTAGGATCTCTCCTAGATTATTGCTCCATTTCAAGCCACATGGTCAGAATCCAAAATATAATGGTCATTGTCTCACTATTACTACTCAGAGCAGTAAGTCTACTTGTAACACCCCGATTCGCTGAACCGGAATGCTACACAGTGCTAATGACCCAGAGGGACCACAAGCTAACCCATGGCTGATATCTGTACCTGTATACTGAAAATCATGATATAATAATGCGGAATACATAGAACTGTAAGGCCATAAGGTTCAACTGAATACAATCATGTGGGTGAAAATACCCAAACAACTCAATCTGAACGTAAATCTGAACATAAGTCTGAAAGCCTCTAAACTATCTGAATAAAGAGTTGAAGGAGCATGTCTCCAACTAACTCCATAAAACTGAATTGAAGAAATAAATAAATGAATCAAATTATATTATCCTCGAATCAATGAGGACTCATTGTGCCTCTGTGACTGGAATGCTACCGCTACTGCTGGGTTGGAGCTCATGTCTCAGAACCTACGGTGTAACATGAAAGAAAGCACCAAAGCACAAATGCGTCAGTACAACAGGAGTACTGAGTATACGAGGAAGGTAGGCTGAATATAAAGGGTTTCAGGCATGAACAACACTGACTAACTAATATGAATGTGGGAGTGCAAACACACATATATAGAAACTGGGACCGTGAATACGTGATAGCATGACTTGTAAGCTAATACATGGTTTACTGATAACTATCATGACTGATATTGAAACTAATAACATGGATGACTGTATCTGATAGTCCTGTACATACTAAAATCTGAAGAACACCCTGAGTTCTTTTACTGAGACTGATATTGAAACTATGGGAAGTAGTGTTTAACCGACATTCCCCATGTATGCCGTTATAGCTAAGCTAAGGTCCAATCTCTGCCCCAACTGGAGGGATGTCAATACTGTGCCACGGGTAAGGACAGCATGTGAGTGACCCTTATCTGGCGGGTACTCAATGAGAACGGTGGGAACCCTAAACTGACGGGTTAAGCCACCTCATCAACCCTAATCCGACAGGTTAAGATGTCTCAACCTACGCTGGCTACGTAGTTCTGGAACACAAGGATGACTACTAAGAATCACACCCTGAACTGGCGGGTGAGTTCCCATCCTTGGGTTCACTCGGTGCTAACCTCTACTCCCATCTGGAGGGACTGGACATGAATAACTGACTGTGCATGACTTAATCTTATTGAATTCCATTGACTGGCAAAAATATTATAGATATCTGACAACTGACTAAGATCATGAGGTGTTCCTGAGTCACATGACTGACTCAAGTCTATGGAATTATAGCTTGAGTTTGAATATCGTGAAACATGACATGGATCTAGGCACACAACTATAGTTTTTGGGTACAAGTACCCCCAGGAATCGACGGAAGGAAACTGACACACATGACTGACTTGATCATAATAGTAGAGTCCATAATTTATAATATCATAAGTAGGGATCTCATACTAAGAATGGTTATCAACAATGTATTGCATGGAAAGGATTTCATATCACATGGAAGTACTTGCACTATCTTAATATCATGTTCATTGCATAATTATATTGGCAACGCATACCAATAGCATGGAAGTTCATGTGGATTGCATGGTTATCATACATCTTGTTCATAAGTAGGATTTGCAAGTAAACATAGCATGATCTCATAAGAATAGTTCATGAGTATTCCAACAACATTTACAAGGCACATTAACAACATAGAAGTCATTGGAACGTAAGGGCATATCATGAATCCTTCACTTAGTCACAATTTAGCTATATTGCATGATTTCTATCTTCTTAGGCATTTTATCAAACACCTTACATGCACATCTTAAGCATAGGTGAAATCATCAAATTCATACATCATGAACAACCCAATTTATATGTTTCCAACTCATATGATATCATGAAATTCAATACAAACATATAAAGATTCCATCTTGGGAATCATCCAATATCAACAACATGATCATCAACACCCAACAATATAGAAATCATACTTTATAATGAAAAAGAGGGTGTTGAACTTTATGGATGAAAGGGATCCATAAATCAACTCTCGCTTACCTAAGAAGGAAAGATTCTTGATGATTGATGGAGGAATTTCCTTGAAATCGGATCTTCAAGCTTAGTTATGCAACCCTAGTTATTTTTATCTTTTAGTGCTCTTGGATGATGAGCTTTGATATGATAATAGGGTTGTAATATGTTTAGAAGCTATATATTTCGTAGAGTTAAGTTTAGGGACATATAAGGAGTTTTTAAAGACTTAATTACCTTTAAAATAACTCAAAACGGAGTGTTTTTGACACCTAGAATTGACTTAGCCGGCGCCCAAGTGATCGCCTATGCTTGGGTTGGGCGGCGCCTAACCAGTCGCCTATGCTTGGGTTGGACGGCGCCTAACCAATCGCCTATGCTTGCTTTCTCTCACGAAAATGAGCCTAACTTTTCACTTGGGTATTAGATTAAGGCGAAATTGGTATTATTGGAAAGCTAATTTGATTATCTATAAATTTTTGGGTCTAAATCAGCCAAAATACCACATTAGCATCAAGTTATACTCATTCAAAGATTACCCTTGCAAAATCGAATACTAAAACTTGATGGATTCAAAAACTCTTAGCTTGTATTACCTTAAGTGACCCATATGAACATACTTAATACATCATAAGCTATCCTATCACTAGAATATTCATTGTAAGTCATGTACTCAAGTATGAATCATAGGATAGGAGATTTAATACGTAGGAATACTTATTCATTTCCTAGCTTAGAAACATGCGGGTATTTCAATACTGTTGATCTTTCATTGCCTATAGTAGAGGTGCGGAAGAATGATAGTACTATTGTTTGTATAGTGACAAGGAGTCTAAGACAGTTGATATCTCTATATGTACCATAATAGACCTCAAAGCCTACATTACAAGCTGAATAAAGTCCTATCGTGATCCTAACTTGACTGTTTGAACACTTCAGTAAAGAAAATAAGGGCAAGCCTATGGTATTTGATGCTCATTAGTGGAACTTTCTCTTTTGAGTGGGAGTGTCTATTGACCATCCCCGCATTGACATGCACTATTTTATATCAGTGAGTGAGACTTCTTTGTTGTAAGGGCACATGGGTTGTAATGCCAGTTGCTTACTTGTTTGGGTAGTGTAACTTGTATATATGTATGTTTATCAGTTGGTAATGTAATTTCCATACCTTGATTCCCTTGTGTCACACTGTTGTGCTTCATGTATACGTATAATTGGTCTTGATTGTTAAAATAAGAGGGAGGGTAATATGTTTAAGCTTAAAGTTATGATTTATTACCTTAGATAGCTTAGATTTTTCTATTTAAGAATCGTGTTTTGGTTTTGTTTTGTTGTGTTTCCTGAGGACATGCAAATGTTTTAAGAAGAAGGTGTTGATGTGCTATGGATTTATAGAAGTTTTGATGCTTAAAACGATAAAAATATTCAAATATCTTAGGTTGATTTTTGAGATATGATGTGTTTTGGATATGTTTTTACAGGAAATCAAGTTTTTCGAGGCTAAACAGAAGAAAAAGAAGACAGTTGAAGTTTTTGGCTACTTACCGAGGCGATTTTGGGCGTAAGTTCCCCTTACTGGGCATAGGTGACCTAAGTAGGTGTCAGAACTTGAAGTACAGAGGCTTAGAATAGGAATAAGAAGAATATGTCACCAACCAAGGGCACTTATGGTCCGTAGGCAGTAAGGGACTTTTTTATGAGAGGTAGTAAGGGCAAGCAATAAGCCCACACCACGGAGGTTATTCCCTCGGGATAAGATGGACAGTGTGGGGGATACTCTGCTGGACTAAGGGGTGCGATGCGGGGTCTATTCCATTGCTGTTTTAGATTCTTAAGAGTGAAGGGTCACTTTGGTCCTTTACCCCAACCCCAATCATACATGGAATGAATTATAACACCCAAAATGGCATTATTTATCCATCTTCTTCAAATCAACTCTCACAAAAACCCTTCCCCTCCCAAGAACAAAATGCAAACTCTTTTCCCCAAGAAATCAAGAGTTTAAGCTTCCATGTTCAAGAATCTTCAAGAAAACATGTAGAATAGGGTTCCTTTCACAAGTTCATTATTCAATTCCCAAGATTCAAGATTTTCCTCTCAAGAAAACAATGATTCAAGGTTCAATTTCAAGATTACTTCACGAATTTGTTCAATTAAGGTATGTGGTGTTTTGAAAAAGGTTAATCCTTCAAACTTGTGCCCAAATATATGATTTTCGAGTTGAATTTATATGTTTTAAGTTAGGGTTAATTACCAAATCCTCATGTGTGTAAAGTATAGAATTATCATGTGATTTAAGGGACTAAAGAGCATAATAATTATATTTATTCATGTTTTAAACTACAAACTTTATATTTTGTTTTGAATGTCATTACTTTGATTAAAGTATGAGTTTTTCCTTCATTTGGTAATTTTATATGTTCAAGATGAGTTTGGTTTATGTTCACCTTAGTAGTTTGAACTCAAATCATATCCACGTACAATTCCATAAAAAGTTAGGTTATCTCATGCTTCAACTTTCAATTTCCCACGTCCTATTCAAGTGAATTTCATGTTATAATATTAAATTATGAACTTATCCATGTAACCATGTTGTTTACTCATGTTTAAAATGTCCCCAAGTTCAAGTTCATGCTCTTCACTTACTTGGTGAGATGTTTATGTTTTGGACCTTCAAACCATGATTTCCATACTATAGTTTGAAGCATTAATATCATATTTTAAGAATCATTCAGTGCAAGCAGGTTATGAACATCCAATACCTATGTGTTTTTACATATTTCCATTTTCATGTAACAAGTCAGTCAAAACCATGATTTTATCCCCATACTCAGATTATCTTTTTTATAACGAACCCACCAGTTTTATTTCATGTTAAATACCTCAGTTTAAAAGTTTGTGGTTACTTCAGATTGGTTACTTCAGATTATGCAAGGACTTTCAATTTTCAAAACACCATGTTTGAGCATATCAGTCTTCAGTGCATGCACCAGTTCATGATTTCAATGTCAGTTTAGTTGGGTGTAATATTTAACACCAATCAAACTTAGGGATGGGCTCACCCGCTAGTTAGGACTGGGTGCTTAGTAGCAGTCTCTATGTTCCAGAACTACGTAGCCAACGTAGGATTATGAGATGTCACCCTCTAATTTAGGACTGACACTATCTTAGGGGTCAACTGCCAGTTTAGGAATGATTCCTAAGTCCTTCGGGACATCAGATTAGTGTTTCCACACAACCAGTGCTAGTACCCATGGCATGGTACTGACGCCCTTCCAACTTGGGTTACAGGTTGGACCTCAATTAGCTCAGATTGAGGGTTGTCAATTACTTGCTACCTCCCACAGTTTAAGTCCTGTTATTCTAACTAAATACTATTCAGTATTAGATAATCAACATTCAGATATCAGTTAATCAGTATATCGATATCAGATAATTAGTATATAGATAACAATTAATAAGTATTAAGATGTCAGTTATTTAATATTCAGACATCGGCTATTCAGTGTTCAGAAACTAGTTAGTCCTTATTAAGATATCAGCTACTCAGTATATAGACATTAGTTATCCCTTTACTTAGATTTCGATCCTTCAATCACACAGGCATCAGTTATTCAGTTAATTAGATCAATTCAGCACATGTTATGTTTGGTTTTTGTATGTTTATGCATTCATGCTTAGTATATTTGTATATTCAGATCCCCGAGTTAGGTCAGTTTTAATCACGTAGTTTTAGACCCAGTATTCATACAGTATTTATGTCTTACCTCTTCCCAGCTCCAGTTCTTCTTATTCTACAAAGTAAAGATTTTAGAAACTAAGTGTAGTGATTCACCAACTTATCAAATTATGTTTGTTACTCATGTTTCAAGATACTTTAATTTTTAGTTTATCTCAGTCTCTTGGTGAGTCTACTTACACTTAGCATGCATGTTTTAAGATTATGTATCTACTCAATTTTACTTATTACGTTCACCTCTACTTACTCAGTACATTCTAAAGTGCTGATCAACATATATGTGTATGTGCTACATTGTTTTATAATATAGGTACCAGTTGTAGCCTACGCATCATAATCAGACAGTTGCAGCTTCCAGCCAGTAGGTGATGAGTTCTCTTATTTTGGGGACTCCAATCAATTATAGTTTATGTACTATATTGTATTTATTCATATGTATTGATTTATGGTAGTTGGAGGCATGTCCCAACTGTCTATAGTTAGTATAGTAGAGGCTTCATAGATAGTCAGTCAGAGTCATGAAATGTAAATTCCAGTTCTCTCTTAGTGAAAAGTTTTGTACTTTAGTTATCCCAACATCTACGCATGCCTTACATGTCAGCTCCATGATCATAGTTCATTTTCATGCACATCATAGAGAATCATGTTTTCTTCCAGTTCCTAGAATAAGGAGTTCCAGTTCACTCAGCAGTACGAATCATATCCATGAAATTAGGAACTCCAAACTTAGGGCATGCAGCTCATGACTTATGTACTCATGTATTACAATATTTTTAGTACCAGGTACTTATGTTACACTCTTAATGATCAGTAAAATTTAGATCATGTCATGTATGTCATCGTTTTTGATTTTTTTAACGAATTCAAGCTTTTGATACTCTATTCCTCAGGTCTTAGTTAAATGTCCAAGTTATGCATAATATTCTTTTATGTTTCAGGTCCTTATTTCAACCTTTCAATAATCTCTCTTTATGTAATGATAAAGGTGATGAGTAGTTGTTTAGATGGGAGAGAGTAAATGTCTCATGTTAGGAAAAGATTATTGCATGCTTGTTGTATATCAGGTTATTAGTGTGAAGGATGATTGAGGTAGAACTTTTGTTATATGTCATAGTTAGTTGGGAATTCTATGCATGTCTTCATAAGAACAGTGAAAGAAAGCTGTTATTTTAGAGGATTAGAGATATAATAAAGATGATTATTTGGGTGTTTGCTTAGAAGTTCATATATGGTTATAATGATAGGCTGAAATGTCATGTTAGTATATTGTATATATGCAAAAAAATGCATTGTGCATTAGTAAATTCCTAGTAAGAGGTTGAATATGGTTGTTGAAGTGGTAATAATAATTATTCATGATATGAGAATATATGAAACACGCTTGGGGTATTAAATTCATGGTCCAGACTAGTATTATGTGCAGTACCTTGAGATTTCGAGTTAGGCTTGAACATGGTGAGAGTGTGTAGTTCAACTCAGTATTTGGCTAGAGTAGTTATATGTATCCATGCGAGAATTTGAGAAGTACGTCAAAGTTTGAAAGTAGCAGTTGTATTGTCTAAGGCATGGTAATTCTATCCTAGCTTATGTTTCATAGGCCTATGTTCCATGTTACAGCGTTATAGCTACGTTAAGATTCCATACTCAGATATCTTATTCAGATCATGCCCAAGAATTCTTTGCTCCCTAATGTTATGTAACGCCCCAAATCTAGTACTCGGAATGCTACAAGGTGCTTATGACCCTGAAGGACCACAAGCTAACCCATGACTGATATCTGTAACTGAGCACTGAATAATATACTGTAAATATGTGAAATGTAAGATATAAGGACATAAGGTTCAAAGTTATATTAATACTGATTATAAAACAATGTCTGTAATGGGGTATAATAATACCCAAAATTGAAATAAACTATCTGAAATCTGCTGTAGTCTGAAAGCCTCTAAACTGTCTGAAAACTGTGGAGTTGATGGGATATGTCCCCAACTAACTCCAAACTATTGAAATAATAAAGTAATAAAATAATTATGTTATCCTCGAATGATGAGGATTCACTGTAAGTCTGGATGCTGAATGTCTGATCTACTAAGGATGCTCGGGAGCTCGTGCTTCTAAACCTATGGTATAAAACACCATAGCACTAATGTGTAAGTACGTTGAATGTACTGGTATGCAAGTGAGGTAGGCTGAATGTAATGGTTCATATGTATGAACAATACTAACTTACTAAATAACATAAACAGTGAGAATACATGCATGAAGAAGAGACTGTAACTAAATTCGTGATAACACTGACTCGTGAATTCTGATAACATAGATTTATTGATATCTGAGTGCTAATACTGGGATACTGAATAACTAAGCCTATAGAGTACCGATGAACTGATGTTATATTATTAATAAAGGAAAGACTGTTTCTGACAGTTCTAATTATGAAGAACTCGTCTAATTGACTGTATCTGATAGTCCTGAAACTGAATACTGTTAACATGGGATATTGATAACTGTATAACTGAAATAACTGATACTGAGAGACTGTATTTGATAGTCTAGGTTCTGAGGGAAATAGTTGAGTTTTGTACTGTTCTGAGTTGACCATAACTGACAGTCTGAAATCTGAAGAACTATCTGAGTTCTATTACTGAGACTGAATGACTGTATCTGACAATCCTAATTTTGTAACTAAAACTATGGGAAGTATTCATCTAACTGACATTCCCCTTATACGCCATTATGGCTGAGTTGGGGTCCAATCTATAAGCCCAATTGTAAGGGTGTCAATACCGCGCCGCTAGTAAGGACAATCTATGAGTAACCTTCATATAACAGGTAAATCTAGTGAGAACGGTGGGAACCCTCATATAAAAGGTTAAGCCACCTCAGCTAACCTCATATAACAGGCTATGATGTCTCAACCTACCCTGGCTACGTAGTTCTGGAATGCAAGGATTGCTTCTAAGAATCACACCCTCATATACAAGATGAGTTCCTATCCTTGAGTTCACTCGGTGCTAATTCCTAATCCCATCTGAATAGACACTGAACATGATTGACTGAGCTAGACTTGACTGAATTCATGGAGTTCCGTTAGCTGAAAGAATACTATTGAGATTACTAAATTATTGAGCTTTCCTGAGTCACATGACTTACTGGGTCCTATGAACCATGGATTGATTGAGGATATCATGAAAATTGACACTAAATCTAGGTACACAACTTTATTGTCGGGTATAAGTACCCCAGGACTCGATAGCATGAAACTGATAGAACATCACACTTGTTGAACATATGACCAATACAACAATTCATAATACATCAATTTGAGGATTTCATGAAGCACATAGTTATCATAGTCTTGTACATGACTGGAATTGCATATAAACATGTCATACTTTCATAAACCTATTCTCATGGACATTCCCTTAACCATTCATAATATACAAAATATTATGTAAGTCATTCTTGGTCATAGGGTAAAACACACATTTATCACTTGGGTCATAATTAAGCTATATTGAATAATTTTTATTCTCTTAGCCATTTTATCAAACACCTAGGATGCATGACTTAGGGAATAGAAATGAACATTAAATTAATACAACAAAACTCCATATTTCCACTCAATTTCACATATTTCAGACCACATACTAGGATAGGTTCATGAACAACACATAAGGATTCCAACTTGGGAACCATACAACCATAATTACATGAACATAATCAACCCACAACAAAATATTCACAATGCAAGATTTAAAACTTGATTCGTAGGCTTCATGGATGAAAGGAATCCACAAACAAACGCTGTGCATACCTTAAATCTTGATTCTACGAAGATTGACGAAGAGATTCTTAAATTTGAGTTTTGGATTAAAATCCCCAATTGAAAACCCTAGCTTGTTCTTGAGAGAAACTTGAGAGAAACACTATGTTTTGGATGAAAAATGGCTGAATCATGTGTTATTAGGTTTAAATAGGGGTGGGAAATTGACCCTTTTAACCTTTGGGTGCGTATTTTATTTTTTTGTGAAAATTTCCCAATTTTCATCCTTGGAGTGATGCGCCACTATCGCGCCAAGTCACTGGAACTGGATAATTGGGAATCTTCATGGTGGCGCAATACGAGGCTATCGTGTTGCCACTTTGTTTACGACCTGGAAGTTTGGCGCGATGCGGAGACATCGCACTGAGACATTAGAAAAAGGACAATTCTGACTTTGAGCCCTAGTTCGATGCGCCATAATTGTGGAGGCTCACTGGTTTTTGATGATTGCCATTTTGTCCTGCTCAACGATGCGTAGATGGCTCGGGTGGCACACTGCCTTACTAAAAAGGCTCTAACTCTTCATCTGGGTTTCGGATTTGGCCAAATTTGGTATCAATGGAAATCTTATTCAATACATGATAAAAGTGAAAATATTTAAAATACCATATGTATAAATGGGGATTCATCTTTAAAACAAGTCTTTGACATCTATAGGATTAATTTAAGCTAGGTAGAAGTATGGGGTATTACAATATCTCCCCCTTGGGAACATTTATCCTTGAATAAGACTGATTGATATGGCAGAACCAATAAGATGAAGTACATACTGAACCTGAACAATTGAAACATGACTGATATTTCTAAGATTTATATTAAGCATGCATATCTGATGCATGGTTTCATGACTGAACAGACTCATGAATACATAACTGAGATTCCTGATAACTGATTTTCTCACAAGGAGAATGCATGTCTGATGCATGGTTTCTTGACTGAATTGATGTATGGATATATGATTGAATATGCAATAGTAAATGATGAAAACTTATGGTTGACTGGATGCTTTCTTTAGCACTTGTTCTATAGAGTTCAAGTGGCTTTAGGGAAAAAGAAAATCTTGGCCTTGTCTAAACAAGACAGCTAAATAAGAAAATTATCACATAGCTAAAGTTCGATAAGATAGGTTGAGGCCTACGAACACTATTTAAGATGAAATGACTAAGTCTCTTGCACTGCAACTAAGGCTATTGAAAAGATTCACAAGGGTACTGAATACGAGTGCATAAATATACAAACTTATCTGATTAACTGGATAACTGATAGCTAAATACTGGGCGTGTAAGACTGAACTGTACTTAGTCTTAAATAACTGAACTGCAACTGCGAAGTGTTATTTATAGAAGATAAGGACTGGATGGTTGACATGAGATACTAAGAATGAACTGAGGGTAATTGTATTCTTTGAGAATGCAATACCAAGAGTACAACATGCTTCTAGAACAGTCTAGTAAACTGAGTTATTGGAAGGCTGACAACTGAGTAGCTGATAACTGTACTCTATGGACGAGATTATAGGATAGGGACTTAGATTATAGATAAAATGGTAATTGAGACTGTAACTCTAACTAAGACAGTAGCTAGGACTGAATACTAGTTTCTAATAACTTAGGTTTAGACTGGTACTGAGGTACTGAATTTTGAGACGGAACACTGATTACTAAGTACTGAATACTAAAACTCTAACTAAGATGGTAACTTAATTTTGATAGTTACACGACGGGGGCTTACATAAGTCAAAGATCTAGATGCACACTCACCCAACTTCTAAATACAACCTATTGCTAGCCATTTACTTGTACACTAACATGACATTCAAGCCTATATTCATAACTACACGCTCATGTAAAACAAACATGAAACAATCTTCTCTTAATATGTAACATTTTCTCTATCCCTTTTAAGCAACTGCCCATCACTACACTATTTTCACAAAGAGAGCTCACTGAAGGGTTAAATTAGATGGACCTAAAGCATGAATGGACACTATCTGAACTCTACACATCACTAAGGCTTAAGGAATAGAATATAAACATCATGGACTCACCAAAGAGATCTAAACTGAGGATATGCATAACATATTCTGAATTTAACTGATTAGTAGAGGCGTAGTATGAGCCATGGAAGCTGAGTATATAGTAAAACATGATATGTGTACCTAAGTCATAAGTTTCATGACCTAAGTTTGGAGTTTTCTGCTTTTGTGAGACATAATTTGTCTTACTTAGGGGAATAGAACTGAACACCTTATGCTGGGAACTGGAATCATACATGATTCTATGGAAAACGTGTGAATATAAGCTGTGTTCATGGAATTAAGATGTGAAGCATGCGTAGGCATCATACTGACTGAAGTACCAAACTTTACACTGAGATAAGGATGGGTAGGGAATGATCTTCCCTTATGCTTTTCTATATGTACTGGCACTACTATTGGAATCTGAGAGCCTCAATTGGGGACTTGATCTATCATCCCCCCTTAGCTTTAAGCCATCATCATAAGTCTGTGAACACTTTAGTAAATTCTAAACTGAACTGCAATCATCATCACATACTTTACTCTATTCGACACATGCTTGCCTTACTAAACACATCATCTGCTTCTATTTCTTCATATACTACTAATATTGCATCTCCTAATTCACATCCACACCTTCATACTTAATTTTAGATCAATAATCTTAAATTCATGCTTGCACTATTCAAGGCTACTGGTCTACTTTGGTACAACTATCCCCATGAATACATTATCTACTCAATTTTTATAATGTTATCCCAAATCTACTACTGCTTAGCTCCTGGGTTCATGTCTCTAACTCTGGGTCATATACTATCATAGGATTCTGATAAGGGATCTAATGAGATATCTAATTTTGGGTTTGCGAATGAGTTCTCATGATCATGAATGAGATCTGTACAACTTTGGAACATAACAAAACTAATGGGATACTTTTGAGCCTGTGGGAAATCCTATAACTGTCTGTGGGGACTGTCTGAGAAAGCCCTACCCCTAGGACCTTGAGCTTCATTATTTCTGTTACCTTGAAAGTAAGGTGGAGTTGAAATGAATGGAGCATGATGAGAACCTACATAAATTTCTTAGATAACTTTTCTATAGAATGATCTAAAACATAAAAAGAAGGGATACAATTTCTAAAACATCTTATAGCCTCCTGCACATAAGTGTGATGCAAAACACACCCTTGTACAAGACTACTAATGTGACTTTTCAAACTTCCTAGGACACTATTGAACCTTAGGCTTTGATACCAAGTTTGTAACTCCCCAAATCGGGTACCTGGAATGCTACACGATGCTCATGACCCCGAAGGACCACAAGCTAACCCATGACTAATATCTGTAACTGAGCACTGAATAATATAATGTAAATGTGCGGAATGTAAGCTATAAGGCCTTAAGCTTCAAAACTGTACTAATACTGAACATAAAACAATGTCTGTAATGGGGTATAACAATACCCAAAACTGAAATAAACTATCTGAAACATGCTGTAGTCTGAAAGCCTCTAAACTATCTAAATATTGTGGATTTGATGGGACATGGCCCCAAATAACTCTGAAATATTGAAATAATAAAGTAATAAAATAATCATATTATTCTCGAATATTGAGGATTCACTATAAGTCTTCCTGCTGAACGTCTGATCTAGTAAGGATGCTTCAGAGCTTGTACTTCTAAACCTATGGTATAAAACACCATAGTGCAAATGCATCAGTGCGTTGAATGTACTGGTATGCAAGTGAGGTAGGCTGAATGCAATGGTTCATATGAATGAACAATACTAACTGACTGAATAATATAAACGTGAGAATACATGTATGATTAAGAGACTGTAACTGAAATCATAATAACACTGACTCATGAATTCTAATAACATGGATTTACTGATATCTGAGTGCTAATACTGGGATACTGAATAACTGAGTCTATAAAGTACTGATGAACTGATATTATATTATTAATAAAAGAAAGACTATTTCTAACAATTGTTATTATGAAGAACTGGTCTGATTGACTTTATCTAACAGCCCTGAAATAGAATACTGATAACATGGGATACTGATAACTACATAACTAAAATAACTGATATTAAGTGACTGTCTCTGACAGTCTAGGTTCTGATGGAACTAGCTGAGTTCCATACTATTCTGAGTTGACTATATCTGACAGTCCTAAAATCTGACTGAGATTGAATGACTATATCTGAAAGTCCTGATTCTGTAATTGAAACTGTGGGAAGTAGTCATCTAACCGACCTACCCCTAATATGCCATTATAGTTGAGTTGGGGTCCAATCTATAACCCCAATCGAAACGGTGTTAATACCGCGCCATTGGAAAGGATAATCAGTGAGTAACCCTCATATAACAGGTAACTCTAGTGAGAATAGTGGGAACCCTCATATAATAGGTTAATCCACCTCATCTACCCTCATATAACAGGCTATGATGTCTCAACCTATGCTGGCTACGTAGTTCTGGAATGCAAGGGTTTCTTCTAAGAATCACACCCTCATATAACAGGTGAATTCCAATCCTTGGGTTCATTTTGTACTAATTCCAACTCCCATTTGAATAGACAGTGAACATGATTAACTGAACTGGACTAGACTAAATTTATGGTGTTCCGTTAGATGATGGAATACTATTGAGATTACTGAATTACTGAACTTTCTTGAGTCACATGACTGACTGGATTCTATGGACCATGGCTTGACTGAGGATATCTTGAAAACATGACCCTAAATCTAGGCACATAGCTATATTGTTGGGTATAAGTTGATACACCTTAATTAAAACTCTCTTACAAGAGGGTAAGCAGTCGTTGTCAAATATATAACCCAACTAGGTTGGGGTCGAATCCCATAGGGAATATGGTGCTATTTAAGTTGTATGCAGATTAGTTGACTTTTAATCATTCATTTTCGTATAACAAAAAGGGGGAGTTCGATTCAGTTCTCAAATTAATGGTTTTAGTTTAACAAAAAAAGATATGTGTAGTAGTATTCGACTTTAGAGAAATAGCAAGCTAGGGTTATGTCCACCTTGTAGTTTTCAATACTTTCTAACTATGGGCTTTATGAATTCATACATGTATCATCCTTACAGAGAAACATATTGTATTTAATAACATAATCCTAGTGTTTCTCAACCATCAAGGACTAATTCACTTCAGTTCTCTCGAATCAAAAGTGTTTACAAAAACAATACAAATTCTCTAAGATTTTAATCCTGTTAAGGCATTAACATATGAAATAGGGGTTGGAAATCCTATTTTCTTGTCACTACTCTCTTTTCTGAACCTCAACCTTTCTATCAAACAAGTTGAGTTTTAAGGTACATCTTCTATGTTTGCAACCACGAAAATTCAAGATAAACAAAGAGAGTATGATAGAAGCAGATCAATACATGGTGAGTTCCAAAACCCGAAGTAATAAATTGTATGTTACAAGGCTTCCGTAACCCTAATTAATAAACTTAGCTACTCATGAATAAAACGGAAATCACAATAGAAATATTCATCATACCAAAAGCTAGAAGAAGATCTTGGTGTGTAAATAGTGAAAATAAGAGAGAAACATTTTCTCTCTCCACCCTAAGCCGCTATTCCCTTGTTTAAAATATTATAGAATATGAAATAATGATAAAAAATTCAGCATCAAGTCTTTTTAATAATCTTTTCTCTCATAATTTCCTTCTAAGTCCCTGAACTAATTATAAATGATAAATTAGTCTTGGACATAGTTTCTAGGCACCATATTTGGTCTAGACTGCTACTCTCTCTTCTGTCATATGCCATCCGCATTCCATATTAAAATTATGTCTCCATCTACCTCTTTAATATCTGAAATCACGCTAATCACATTGGTTAGCTAAATCACATGGAAGTAGAGTAAAAACATAAGAAACTAGGCACTTGGTTCTCCAAACTTAGCTAAAATATGGGTAAGTTATGGTGCTTAGGTGTATAAATACACCCAAGATCACCACCCCACACTTAATGCTTTGTTCGTCCTTGAACAACTTATCCATTTATTCATACTACACAAGTTTTAACACCCACAAAGGAAAAACAAGATGCTCAAATAGGCTCACACAACAATAATGAACAAGAAGTAGATTCATGAATCATTACTAGAGACAACCTACCCTCAAGAATAGACTCATTAAGTTGGAAAATTTATGCATACCATTTAACCAAAGAAATCATATAAATTACCAAACCTTCATCAACCATGTACCCTCACAACAAGAAAGTTACCCATAATCACTCACAGTCATGCAATTTCTAACAAAATGGGTACAAGAATCAAGTTACGCTCACTCTCACAACGAATTATCAAATTAATACTGATGACCATATGCTTTCCCTTAGTGTAATGCTCCACTAATATCAGAATGCTAAGATTAGGATCAAAGAGGTCTTTTACGAGTTGTAATGCAGGTTAAGGGATGGGTAGAACTATTTTGGATAGAAATAGTGACTATCTTCCCTAAACACTTTAATACACTACATTATGCAAATAAGACCAATTTCTAACAACCAATTTACACCACTTTCATCCACCCATATCTTTTGTTTTTACCCCATCTCATTAAACTCAGTTAATAACACTATAGCGGGAGTATGCAACTCTTTTAGATATTTTTTTTTGCACTCTTTTCATGTTATATACCCCTATGATAACCACCCTCAACTTAAGAGATTTGCCTTAGTTGAGGTGCACAATGTCCAATAAGGACCAGGGCCAAAATAGGTTCATTGTAACATGTCCAGGATAAAATTTAGAACTTTTTTTCCAACAATTTTCACTACTCCCAACCACATCAATTGCACATACCAATAACTAGACTTTGG
Organism: Capsicum annuum; assembly: GCF_002878395.1. Taxonomy (NCBI): domain Eukaryota; kingdom Viridiplantae; phylum Streptophyta; class Magnoliopsida; order Solanales; family Solanaceae; genus Capsicum; species Capsicum annuum. Next base: position 65,826,633 of record NC_061112.1, on the reverse strand, counting down.
GGCATAACTTTCATCTTTTTCCTCTTATTTGTCAAACTCCTGACTTAAATTGATTTTACATTAAATCCCTTAGGAGGTTTTCGATCAAATTATGGTTGATTAAAGAATGGGTTCGGCTACATATGAGGATAAACAAAGAACAAGCTAAAGGCTCAATGGGGCTAGCTAAGATAATGTACAAAGGTAGGTCAAAAGAAGGTATGAATAATGGTTGTCAAAGAAATGCCTAAATCATCTTCTAAGCTCACAATCTTTATTTCACTTTGCACACATACCAGACAAGTTCTAGCATCAGTTGTAATAAGGAATACACAATAGTCTTACACACTCATGGCACATGGTCAACTCAATTAGAAGAATTATTGATTCTCAACCCAATAATTACATGAATTAAAATAAAACCAACAATCACAACAAGAGTCACAACTAGACCCTCGGTGTTTCAAATGTAATGATCCATCACATACTTATGTTATAATGTTATGTGATCCACAAGAACAGTTATATGCAATTAAATGACTAATTCTCTCTTAAGACAGTCGTCATCCATCCATTATCAAGAAAAGCACCTAACTATGGCTAAATCAAACAAATATCTAACAAGAAACAAAATAACTAATCCTATTACAGAAGTATAATAAGGAGAAGGTACTAATTTCTTACAAAACAAGCAGCAAAGTAACTAGCTACCCCATACTTAATCTAGGCACTGTCCCCAGTGCAAATAAAAATCTAAAAAACCTGGCTAGTAGTACTCTTCATCCACATTAGGAGTTATGCTACCTACATGGAGATCATCATCAAAGATATTTCCCTATATTCATCACATCACGCATGTCAGTCACACATAATGAAACTAACTATAATTAAGATGAAGGTGGTAAAGTCACCACCCCACACTTAATTTGTTAGTATAAACCAATTAAGTGTTATTGTTGGGTACTCAGACTTCGCCAACATACACTTTGATATGGTGCACTAACATTAGTCGCAATACAATTCACTCACTTTAATTTCCCTAATTCTATTTCAATGAAGCACTTTTTGAACAAAATCATGCTCTACAACTTCAACCATATAAAGATATATAGAAAACCATCACTTTCACACGATTTTCTCAACACTATGTTCAACAAAATAAGATGGAAACTAATGGTTACACAACTACCATATTGGTTGTGAATAATTCACTCACATGTACAAGCTTAATTACTACAACAATGGTGCTTATCTTCCTAAGATGTTCAAAATCCATCTTTAACATAGACATGGCAAGAATTTAATTCATAATCCTCAAGAAATCAATTAACTATGACAAAAGGCCACAATAACTAAGGGTTAAGAAAGTAAAACTTACCTTGAAGATGGAAGATTGAGGAAGGAAGGGGGAAATTCTTAAGATTGTTAAGCAAAGAGTAATCTTGGACAAAGAGAATGGTGAGGGAGAAATCTTGTATGGCTTGGGGATGAATTTGGGCATTTTGGGTATGGAGTCTATTGAACGAATGAAATTCGTGTTGGGTTGACCCAATTCAAAGATGGATATATGTTGAAATTGGAAGGGTGTGCGGCGCATAAGTTATCGCACAAGTGTAAGTGTGTGCCACATTGGTCATCGCACACGTGAAATAGTGAACCTATGTGGTATGGTGTGCGACGCACATGTTATCTCACAAAGGTAAGTGTGCGGCACATATGTTATTGGACAAGTTTAAGTGTGCTCCACCCAAGGTATTGCACAAGTGAAATAGTGAAGGTTTGTGGTTGGGTGTGCGACGCACAAACTATTGCCACTATTAAGGTGTGCACCACATAAGGTGTTGCACAAGTTAAGTTGTGCACCACACATGGTAACACCTACTTGAGGTAGTGGGTAGGCTATGTCTTATGTGTCACCTTTTCCATGGCTTATGTAAACTTAGACACCATACACCCTTTAGTACACTTAAACTTAGATGCCATGCACCCTATTCTTCCTATAAAGAATTCAGAAAGGTTCATACCGCGGGGGCTTCACCTCCGCCGAGGTTAGTGGTGGGCTTCGAGATTGGGCCTATTAGCCCGATCCCTACGCTACTACCACAAACCTTCTTGAAAATTACAAAATAAAGTTGCACCGCAAAACTTTGGGGGGTGGATTAACATAATTTGGGTCACAACTCTAACATGAGTCATGACTCGAGCCTTAACATTTGACCACTCCAACTTACCTATAATGTCACTGTTACTCCTAACTTACCACCATTTATATGGTGGACTCTTATTTTTGTAGTTTTATTTAACATGATAAAATGAAAATAAAATCATGGGTTGCCTCCCATGAAGTGCCTAATTTAATGTCGCAGCATGAATCAATTATCTTGACTACTCAGACTTCGTCAAGATACATCGATGATACCATTTGTACCTCATTTGTTGGATCAAGAAAATGCTTTATTCTACGTCCAGCCACTTTGAAGTCACTCACATCCTTGCTTGCAAGTTCAACCAAACTAGCTATGGTCTCCACAATAGGTCTATCCTTAACTAGTATATCTCGATCATCTTCGTAGAATACATCGACAATTGAAAAGACACTCATCTCCTTTTGTTGTTTCATGATTTATATACTTTAAAACTAACCTCTTTCCCATTGAGCCTAAATTTCAGCTCATTCAACTCTAGGTTAACTAATACTCTCTCGGTTGCTAAGAATGGCCTACCCAAAATTATGGGTACTTCAAAGTCCACTTCGCAATCAAGAATTACAAAGTCGGCAGGAAATATAAAATCAACCACCTTTATAAGTACATCATGTAGAATCCCAATGGGCCTTTTCACCGATCTATCTGCCATTACAAGTCGCATGTTTATGGGTGTGGGGTCTCTCAAACCCAACTTCTTATAAATATCTAGCGGCATCATATTGATGCTGGCTCCCAGATCACATAAGGCCTTAGTAAAATCTAGAGACCCAATCGTACAAGGGATGGTAAATGCTGTTGGGTCTGCCTTCTTCTGCACTAGTGACCTTATAGAAATAGCACTACAATTATGGAGATTATCCACTGGTTCGTAGCTTACCGCTCTTTTCTTCATCATAAGATCTTTCATAAATTTAGCATATCCTGGCATCAGCTCAAGTGCTTCAACTAAAGTCACATTCACTGTCAATTACTTTAACATAGCCATGAATTTGTTAAACTTGCATTCATCTTCTTTCTTTTTTAATAGTTGTGGAAATAGGGGTGGTGGCCTTGGGATTTCAACTGGAACAACTTTTACCTCCTTTCTTATACCTTGCTCCACATCACTAACATGCTTTGGCTTAGGTGGTTGTTCCACTTCTGCACTCTTCTTTTTTGAACTTCCCAACTCCACAGGCACTACTAAAGATTCATCAACCATCTCCTAATCTATTTCGACCGCATCAATATGAGAGGATGCTCCCAATCCTAGACTAGATAACATCTTACCGCTCCTAGTGGTAATAGCCATACATGATCCATTAGTCCTCATATTATGAACTATATTACTTGGTAGAGTCCCATTTTGTCTTTGGTTGAATGCTACAGATAATTGGATCATCTGCTGCTCCAGTTGTTTAATAATGATTGCGTGCAAATTTAATAGTTGAATCATGGAATATATGTCACTTTTTATAGTAGTCACCCCAGAATTGGTCGCCTCAAATCCCTTTAATAGTTTCTCTATCATGTCCTCCATGAAAATTTTGCCTGAACTGATGGCGGCATTATCAAGGCTTCCAGGAGGTACATGCAATCCACTCCTGTCATTTTTATTCTTCTAATCTCCTTGATGGTTCCAACCTTGGTTTCCTTGACCACCAGTCCAAAGACCCTCTAGTTATGCAACTAGTTAGCCTCTTCCTTGGTGTTTGATTCAGATCCCTTACCGTAGGACCCCATAAATTTTACCTTTCTACATTCCCTGATAGCAAATGTTTCATGAGAAGATCCATCTAGGTTTTTATGTGAGCCATATGTTGATCACACTCCTCTTATCTTCTACTCTACTATGCTGATATTACACTAGACCCAGTATTGCTTGCTACCACATAATCTCTGGTATGCCAAGCTCTACTTGTCTTAGTTATTCTTTCTAACATATCCACAACCTCAGTAAAGGTGAGCTCCACAAAAGCTGCTCCTGCAGTATTATCCACTATTGGCTTTGTAAGTGAGTTCAAAGCTTTGTAGAATATTTCCATCAAGTGTTCATCAGTCATCTTATGGTTTGGGCATTGAGTCAACTTCTTTTTAAACCTCGCCCAAGTTTCATTCAAAGCTTCATTAGCCAATTGCCTAACGTTGTTGATCTCATCCCTCAACTATAACATTCTGGAGGGTAGAAAGAACCCTTCTAGGAAATCTCTTTTCAATTGCCTCCAGTTTGTTATAGAATCAGGACTCAGCTCATTCAACCACATAGTTGCCTCTCCAGACAGTGATAGTGGGAACAATCTTAAATAAATAGCATTTTGTCTCACTCCAGGATTATCAAATGACTTACAAATACTGATGAAATTCACCAAATATAGATTTGGATCATCACCAGGTAATCCACCAAAGAGTCTTTTCAGATTCAGTAGCTGGATCATAGTACTGGTGATGTTGAATTTAACCCTAGGAGCTAGTGGTGGTAGAATAATTGCCCCTATAGATCCAATTCTATCTAAATCATCCTCATCATTATCAACATCAAATTGCACAGCTTGGTAGTCTAGTCTTCCTCTGAATGGATGATTTTGATTTACAGGTGCAACTACCCATGTTGTATGCCTCCTATTAGCCGGGTCAATTAAATCATTATCGCCCAGGTCCTCTTTATCTAAATTAGGTACTTAGCCTGGGTTATCTACATTCTGTTGATTTAATTAAGTATTATCCAAAGCGGCTAATCTTTCAAATTCTTATTGGTTAGCCATTCTTTCAATGAGATGAGGTTTAGGATTGAAGGGAAATAATGGTTCTCCTGAACATCTAGTTCGTGGCATAAATAATAATGAACTTGTAATGAACTAAAACAACAAATAAACGTAAAATAAGGAAACTTGACTAACAGTCAATTAACACACATAAACTGAATCGACAACTGTATTCCCTAGCAATGGTGCCAAAATTGATACACCTAAATTACAAATCTCTTACCAGAGTGTAAGTGGTCGTTGCCAAATATATAATCCAACTAGGTTGGGGTCGAATCCCATAGGGAATATGGTGATAATTAAGTTGTATACAGATTAGTTAACTCTTAATCATTTATTTTCGTAAAACAAATAGGGGAATTTGACTCAGTTCTCAAATTAATGGTTTCAGTTTAACAAGATAAGATATGTGTAGTAGTATTCGACTTTAGAGAAATAGTAAGCTAGGGTTATGTCCACCTTGTATTTTTCAATACTTTCTAACTAAGGTATTTACGAATTCATACATGTATCATGCTTCCAGAGAAACATATTGTATTTAATAACATAATACTAGTGTTTCTCAACCATCAAGGACTAATTCACTTCAGTTCTCTCGAATCAAAAGTGTTTACAAAAATAATACGAAATCTCTAAGTAGTTAATCCTATTAAGGCATTAACATATGAAATAGGGGTTGGAAATCCTATTTTCTTGACACTACTCTCTTTTCCGAACCTCAACCTTTCAATCGAACAAGTTGAGTTTTAAGGCACATCCTCTATGTTTGCAACCATGAGAATTTAAGATAAATGAAGAGAGTATGATATAAGAAGATCAATACATAGTGAATTCAAAAACCCAAAGTAATAGATTGTATGTTACAAGGCTTCCATAACCATAACTAATAAACTTAGCGACTCATGAATAAAACGGAAATCACAATAGAAATATTCATCATACCAAAAACTAAAAGACGATTTTGGTGTGCAAATAGTGAAAACAAGAGAGAAACATTTTCTCTCTCCACCCTAAGCCGCTATTCCCTTGTTTAAAATACTACAGAATATGGAATAATGATAAAAAATTCAGCATCAAGTCTTTTTAACAATCTTTTCTCTCATAATTTTCTTCTAAGTCCCTGAACTAATTATAAATGATAAATTAGTCTTAGACATAGTTTCTAGGCGCCATATTTAGTCCAGACTGCTACTATCTTTTGTCTCATATGACCTCCGCATTCCATTGTCTCATTATGTCTCCATCTACCTCATTAATACCAGAACTCATGCTAATCACACCGATTGGCTCAATCACATAGAAGTAGAGTAAAAATAAAAGAAACTAGACACTTTATTTTCTCAACTTAGCTAAAATATGGGTAAGTTATGGTTCTCAGGAGTATAAATACACCCAAGATCACAAGTACCCCCAGGACTCGATAGTATTAAACTAACAGAAAATGACCCTTCTTGGACACATGACCAATATCAATAATTCATAATACATCAATTTGGGGATTTTATAAAGCACATGGTTATCATAGTCTTGTACATAAATGGAATTGCATATACACATGTCATACTTTCATAAACCTATTCTCATGGACATTCCCTCAACTATTCATAATGCACACAATATCATGGAAGTCATTCTTGGTCATAGGGTAAAGCACACAGTTATCACTTGGGTCAAAATTAAGCTATATTGCATAATTTCTGTTCTCTTATGCATTTTATCAAAAACCAAGGATGCATGACTTAGGTCATAGGAATGGCCATCAAATTAATACAACAAAACTACGTATTTCAACTCAATTTCACATGTTTCAGACCACATACAAGCAAAGGTTCATGAACAACACATAAGAATTCCAACTTGGAAGCCATACAACTATAGTCACATAAAAATAATCAACCCACAACAAAATATTCACAATACAAGATTTAAAACTTGATTCTTAGGATTCATGGATGAAAGAAATCCACGAATGAGCACTGTGCATACCTTAGTTCTTGATTCTATGAAGATTGACGGAGAGATTCTTGAATTTGAGTCTTGGATTTGAATCCCCAATTGAAAACCCTAGCTTGTTCTTGAGAGAAACTTGAGAGAAACACTATGTTTTGGATGAAAAATGGCTGAATCACGTGTTATTGGATTTAAATAGGGGTGGAAAATTAACCTTTTTAACCCTTGGATGCATATTTGATGCATGGTTTCATGACTGAACTGGCTCATGAAGACATAATTGAGATTCCTAATAACTGAGTTTCTCATAAGGAGAATGCATGTCTGATGCATGGTTACTTGACTGAGCTAATAATTGAATGCATGAATGATCTGATGTATGAATATATGATTGAATATGCAATGGTAAATGAATACCAAGTTTAAAATAGAAATCTGAGCATGAAACTGGCATATAACTGGAACTTGAACATGAAACTGAGTAAGCTTTAAGTAAAGCTACTACCTTGGGCGGAGTCTGAGTTTGCGAAGAAGAGGTGAGGATAATTGGTACGCATGTATGCTTCTGCTTCCTAAGTAGCTCCCTCAACTGACTGATTCTACCAAATAACTTTGACTAGAGGAACTTCTTTGTTCCTCAGACTACGAATCTGATCGTCTAGGGTTTTGACTGGACTCTTTTCATAAAAAGGGCGGTTCTGATATCTATGCTCCAAATAGGGACTACAACTGCTTGGTCACCTATGTACTTTTTGAGCAAAGAGACTTGGAACACTGAATGAACTGAGGTTGCTAAACCTCTACACTTCCTTCATTGGATAGATTTTTAGTGAACCCTTCTCGAGATCCTTTCTGAACACGCATGAATGGGAACACGAGAACATGGCTGAGTCTAAAATAGATGACATAGACTGAGTCTTGGAACGTGATGCATGAAATGAATACTATAAACTGAACCAAGCCTCTAAACACATGGCTTACAACTAAGAGAGAAACTTGAGGATCAACTTATGAGTACCCCTACTCCTAAAATGGATTCATTACGTGAAGAAAGAATAGGATTTTTTTATCATGAAAGTTTTGGGGTTCATAGTGTATCTTCACCTTGGGACACTATGTCCCTCAAAGAATACTGATATGGCTGAGTCACTAAGGAAACTGAAGCAAAGCACAAGGCATCTACAAGCTGAGTCTCTACTAAATATCTGGGATTTTAAAATAAAGCATAATACATGAATTGGGCTTAGCTTGCATCTATCTAGTCGGTTCATCTTAGAATGGTTATGTTCATGAGGCTTAAAATAGTATGTCTAGATAGAAGGGACGGAAACCCAAACTATGCTAACTTATCCGTTTGACTGATAGACTGACTTTTTGGTATTATAGACTAGTTCGTGATGAAAACTTATGGTCGTCTGGAGCTTTTCCATAACACTCTTTCTATAGAGTTCTAGTGTCTTTAGGGCAAAAGGAAATATTAGCCCTATCTAAACAAGACAGTTGAATAAGAAAATCATCACACGGCTAAAGTTTGAAAAGATGGGTTGAAGCCTACGAACACCATTTAAGGTGAAATGACTAAGTCTCTTATACTACAACTGAGGCTACTAAAAAGATTCACATGGGTGATGAACACGAGTGCATAAATAAACTAACTTGTCTGATTAACTGGATAGTTGATAGCTGAATATTGGGTGTGTAAGACTGAACTATACTCAGTCTTAAATAACTAGAATGCAACTGCAAAGCATTATGCATAGGAGATAAGGACTGACTGGTTGACATGAGATACTGAGCATGAACTGAGGGTAATTGTATTATTTTAGAATGTAACACCAAGAGTACAACATGCTTCTAGAACAGTCTTGTAAACTGAGGTACTGGAAGGCTGACAACTGAGTAGCTGATAACTATATGCTATGGTTGAGTAAACCCGAATCTGAACTAAGTTACCAACCCGATTACTGAACTAGGACTGGGACTGATATTATAGATAAGATGGCAATTGAGACTGTAACTATAACTAAGACTGTAGCAGGGATTGAATACTGGTTTCTAATTACTAAAGTTTAGACTGATACAGAGGTTCTGAATTTTAAGACTGAACACTGATTACTGAGTACTGAATACTAAAACTGTAACTGAGATGGCAACTGAATTTTGATAGTTACACAAAGGGGACTGACATAAGTCAAAGATCTAGATGTGCACTCACACTCTGTTCTTTCCCAACTTCTAAATACAACCTCATGCTAGCCATTTACTTGCACACTAATATGACATTAAAGCCTATCTTCATAACTACACCCTCGTGTAAAACAAACATGTAACAATCTTCTCTTAACATGTAAAATTTACTCTCTTCCCTTTAAGCAAATGCCTATCACTACACTATTTTCACAAAAAGATCTCACCAAAGGGTTAAATAAGGAGGATCTAAAGAATGAATGGACACTAGCTGAACTTGACACTTGACTGAAGCCTGAGGAATATAATATAAACACCATGGACTCACCAAGAGGTCTAAACTGAGGATATGGATAATGTAGTCTGAATTTAAATGATCAGTAGAGACATAGCATAAGCTATTGAAGTTGAGTATACTCTAAAGCATAATATGTGTACATGAGTCATGAGCTGCATGACTTGAGTTTGGAGTTTTATTCATTCGTGGGACATGATTTGTATTACTGATGGGAATACAACTAAACTCCTTATGTTGGGAACTGGAATCGTACATGATTTTATGGAAAAAATGTGAATATAAGGTATGTTCATAGAACTGAGATGTGAAGCATGTGTAGGCATCATACTGACTGAAGTACCAAACTTTACACTGAGATAAGGATGGGTCAGGAATCATATTTCCTTACTTCTTTTCTATATGTATTGGCACTACTACCAGAATCTAAGGGCCAGAATCAGTCAGTTAATCTATCATCTCCCCCTTAGCATTAAGCCATGATCATAAGTCTGTGAACACTTTACTAAACTCTGAACTGAACTGCAATCATCATCACATACTTACCCTCTATTTGACACTTGTTTGCCTTAGTAAACATATCATCTGCTAAACTCTGAACTGAACTGCAATCATCATCACATACTTACCCTCTATTTGACACTTGTTTGCCTTAGTAAACATATCATCTGCTTCTGTTTCTTCATATACTACTAATATTGCATCTCCTAATTCACATCCATACCTTCATACTTTATTTTAGATCAATAATATTAAATTCTTACTTACTTTATTCAAGCCTACTGGTCTACCTTTGTACAACTATCTCTATAAATGCATTATCTTCTCAATTTGGATAATGTTTTCCTAAATCTACTATAGCTAAACTCCTGGGTTCATGGCTCTAACTATAAGTCATATACAATCATAGGATTATGAGAAGGGATCTGATGGCATATCTAATTTTGAGTTCTCGAATGAGTTCTCGTGATCATGAATGAGATATTTAGAACATTGTAACATAACGGAACTGATGGGATACTTTTGAGTTTGTGGGCAATCCCATAACTGTCTGCGGGGCCTATCTGAGAAAGCCCTGCCCCTAGGACCTTGAGCTTCACTGTTTCTATTACCTTAAAAGTAAGGTGGAGTTGCAATGAGTGGAGTATGATGAGAAACTACATGAATTTCTTATAGAACCTTTCTATAACACGATATAAAACATTAAAGAAGGGATACAGTTCCTAAAACAAATCATAGCCTTCTGCATATAAGTGAGGTGCACAACACACCCATGCATAAGACTCCACTAAATGTGGCTTTTCTGACTTCTTAGGACACTGTTGAACCTTAGGCTCTGATACCAAGTCTGTAATATCCCAAATCTGGTACCTAGAATGCTACACAATGCACATAACCCTGAAGGGCCATAAGCTAACCCATGACTGATATCTATAGCTGAGCACTAAATAATATACTATAAATATGCAGAATGTAAGATATAAGGCCATAAGGTTCAAAATTGTACTAATACTGAATATAAAACAATGTCTGTAAAGGGGTATAATAATACCAAAAATTGAAATAAACTATCTGAAACATACTATAGTTTGAAAACCTCTAAAATCTTTGAAAACTGTGGAGTTGATGGGACATATCCTTAACTAAATCTGAACTACTAAAATAATAAAGTAATAAATTAGTCATGTTATCCTTGAATGATGAGGACTCACTGTAAGTTTGGTTGCTAAACGTCTAATCTACTAAAGATGCTCGAGATCTCGTGCTTCTAAACGTATGGTATAAAACACCATAGCGCAAATGCATCAGTACCTTGATAACATGGGATACTGATAACTGTATAACTGAAATAACTGATACTGAACAACTATATCTGATAGTCTAGGTTCTAATGGAACTAGCTGAGTTCCGTACTATTCTAAGTTGACTATATCTGACAGTCCTAATATCTAAAGAACTATCTGATTTCTATTATAGAGATTGTATGGCTGTATCTGACAGTCTGGATTCTGTAACTGAAATTATGGGAAGTAATCATCTAAGTGACATGCCTATAATACTCCATTATAGATAAGTTGGGTTCCAATTTGTAACCCCAATTGGAAGGGTGTCAATACCGCGCCACTGGTAAGGACAATTTGTGAGTAAACCTCATATAACAGGTCACTCTAGTGACAACGGTGGGAACCCTCATATAATAGGTTAAGCCACCTCATCTACCATCATACAATAGGATATGATGTCTCAACCTACGCTGGCTATGTAGTTCTGGAATGCAAGGATTGCTTTAAAGAATCACACCCTCGTATAAGAGATGAGTTCCTATCCTTGGGTTCATTCGGTGCTAATACCTATTCCTATCTAAATATACATTAAACATGATTAACTGAACTGGGCTAGACTGAATTCCTAGAGTTCCATTAGATGACAAAATACTATTAAAATTACTGAATTACTGAGCTTTCCTGAGTCACATGACTGACTGGGTTCTATGGACCATGGCTTGACTGAGGATATCATGAAAACATGACACTAAATCTAGGCACACAGATATTTGTCAGGTACAAGTACCCCCAATACTCGATAGCATAAAACTGCCAGAACATGACACTTCTTGAACATATAAGCAATATGAATAATTCATTATACATCAATTTGGGAATTTCATGAAGCACATGGTTATCATAGTCTTGATTCTATGCAGATTGATGGAGAGATTTTAGAATTTAATTATTGGATTTGAATTCCCAATTGAAAACCTAGCTTGTTCTTGAGAGAAACTTGAGAGAAACACTATATATTAGATAAAAATGGCTGAATCATGTGTTATTGGGTTTAAATAGTGGCTGGAAATCGACCCTTTTAACCCTTGGATGCATATTTTATTTTTTTTTGAAAATTTTCTGATTTTCATCCTTGGCGCGACGCTCCACTATCGTACCAAGTCACTAGAACTGGATAATTAGGAATCTGCATGGCGGTGCGACACAGGGCTATCGCGTTGCCACTTTGTTTGCAACCTGGAAGTTTGGTTCGATGCGGAGACATCTCGCTGAGACACTGAAAAATGACAATTCTTAATTTGAGCCCTGGTACGATGCGCCATAATCGCGGAGGCTAACTGGATTTTGACGATTGCCATTTTAGCCTGCTCCGCGATGCGTTGATGTCTTAGGTGACACACTGCCTTCTAAAAAGGCTCTAACTCTTTGCCCGGGTGTCGAATTTGGGCGAATTTGGTATGAATAGAAAGCTTATTGATTTACCACATGATAAACATGAAAATATTAGAAATACCACATGTATAAAAGTTGATTCATCTTTAAACCAAGTGTTTGACATCTTTGGGATGAATTTAAGCTAGGTAAAAGTACGGGATATTACAATATCTCCCACTTAGGAACATTCATCCTCGAATGAGAATGATTGAGATAGGAGAAATGATATGCTGAAGTACATGCTGAACATAAATAATTGAAACATAACTACATGACTGATATTTATGAGATTCATACTGAGCATGCATATCTGATGCATGGTTTCATGACCGAACTGACTCATGAAGATATAACTGAGATTCCCGATAACTGAGTTTATCACAAGAAGAATGCATGTCTGATGCATGGTTACTTGACAAAGCTGATACATGATTGTATGACTTATCTGATATATGAACATATGATTGAATATACAATGGTAAATGAATACCAAGTTTAAAATAAGAATCTGAGCATGAAACTGTTTTGTAACTGGAACTTGAACATGAAATTGAATAAGCTTTAAAGATAACTACTACCTTGGGCTGAGTCTAAGTTTGCGAAGAAGAGGTGAGAATACTTGGTACATATATTTGTTTCTTCTTCCTAAGTAGCTCCCTCAACGGACTAATTTCGCCAAAGAACTTCAACTAGAGGAACTTCTTTGTTCCTCAGTCTGCGAATCTGATAGTCTAGGGTTTCGACTGGAATATCTTCATAACAGAGGCGGTTCTGACATCTATGCTTTGAATAGGGACTACAACTACTGGGTCACCTATGCAATTCTTAAGCAAAGAGACATGGAACACTGGATGAACTGAGGTTAGATCTGAAGGCAACTTATGCTCATAATCTACCTTACCGAAATGACTAAGAATTTTGAAGGGACCAACATGTCGGGGACTGAGCTTTCCCTTTTTGCCGAACCTTTACACTCCCTTCATGGGAGAGATTTTCAATGAATCCTTATCGAGATCCTTTTTCAACACATATGAATGGGAACACGAGAACATGGCTATGTTTGTAATAGATGAGATAGATTGAGTCTTGAAACATGATGCATGAACTGAATACTGTGAACTGAATATTGTGAACTGAATCAAGCCCGTAAATACAAGGCTCACGGCTGAGATAAAAAATTTAGTGTCAAATTATGAGAAGCCCCTTGGGACCCTATGTCCCTCAAAGAATACTGACTTGGCTGAGTCGCTGAGGAAACTGAAGCAATGAACAAGGCATTAACGAACTGAGTCTTAATTAAATATATGGGATCTGAAAATAAAGCATGATGCATGAACTGGGCTTAGCTTGCATACATCTAGTCGGTTTATCTTAGAATGGTTATGTTCATGAGGCATAAGAATGTATGGCTAGATTGAAGGAACGGAAACCCAAACTATGCGAACTTATCCTTCTGACTGATAGACTAACTTTCTGGTTTTATAGACTAACTCATGATGAAAACTTATGGTCGGATGGAGACTTTCTTTAAAACTCTTTCTATAGAGTTATAGTGGCTTTAGGGCAAAAGAAAATCTTGGCATTATCTAAATAAGACAGATGAATGAGAAAATCATCATATGGCTAAAGTTTGGTAAGATGGGTTGAGGCCTACGAACACCATTTAAGATGAAATGACAAAGTCTCTTACACTGCAACTGAGGCTACTAAAAAAATTCACATGGATGCTGAATATGAGTGCATAGATACACTAACTTATCTGATTAATTGGATAGCTTATAGCTGAATACTAGGCGTGTAAGACTCAACTGTACTTATTCATGAATAACTGGACTACGACTGTGGAGCGTTATCCATAGGAGATAAGGACTGACTGGTTCACATGAAATACTGAGCATGAACTGAGGGTAATTGTATTATTTGAGAATGCAAAACCAAGAGTACAACAAGCTTCTAGAACAGTCTTGTAAACTGAGGTAATAGAAGGCTGACAACTTAGTAGCTGATAACTATACGCTATGGTCGAGTAAATTCGAAACTGAACTAACTTACCGATCTGATTACTAAACTAGGACTGGTACTGAGATTATAGATAAGATGGCAATTGAGACTATAACTATAACTAAGACTGTAGCTGGGACTGAATACTGGTTTTTGATAACTAGGATTTAGACTGGTACTGAGGTACTGAATTTTGAGTCTGAACACTGATTACTGAGTACTAAAACTGTAATTGAGATGGCAACTGAATTTTGATAGTTACACGATGGGGGCTGACATAATTCAAGGATCTAGATGCACACTCACACTCTTTACTTTCTCAACTTCTAAATACAACCTTTTGCTAGCCATTTACTTGCACACTAACATGACATTCAAGCCTATCTTCATAACTACACCCTCGTGTAAAAAAACATACAACAATATTCTCTTAACATGTAACATTCACTTTCTTCCCTTTAAGAAACTGCCCATCACTATACTATTTTCAAAAGATATCTCACTGAAGGGTTAAATCAGGAGGACCTAAAGCATGAATGGATACTATTAGAACTTGACACTTGACTGAAGCCTGAGAAATAGAATATAAATATCATGGACTCACCAAGAGGTTTAAACTGAGGATATGCATAACATAGTCTGAATTTAACTGATCAGTAGAGGTGTAGCATGAGCCATTAAAGCTGAGTATACTATAAAGCATGATATATGTACATAAGTCATGAGCTGCATGCCGTGAGTTTGGAGTTTTCTTCATTTATGGGACATGATTTGTATTACTGAGGGGAATACAACTAAACTCCTTATGTTGGAATAGGAATCGTATATTATTCTATGGAAAATGTATGAATATAAGCTGTGTTCATAGAACTGAGATGTGAAGCATACGTAGGCATTATTCAGACTGAAGTACCAAACTTTATACTGAGATAAGGATAGGCCGGGAATCGTCTTCCCTTAATGCTTTTCAATATGTACTGGCACTACAACTGGAATCTGAGAGGCTGAATTAGTCACTTCTTCTATCATCTCCCTGTTAGCTTTAAGGCATCATCATAAGTCTGTGAATACTTTTCTAAACTCTAAACTAATCTATAATCATCATCACATACTTACCCTCTGTTTGACTTATGCTTGCCTTTCTAAACACATCATATGTTTTCGTTTCTTCATATACTACTAATATTGCTTCTCCTAATTCACATCAATACCTTCATACTTAATTTTACATCAATAATCTTAAATTCTTACTTTCACTGTTCAAGCCTACTGGTCAACCTTGACATAACTATCTCTATGAATACATTATCTGCTCAATTTGACTAATGTTATCCATAATCTACTAATGCTAAACTCCTGGGTTCATGCCTCTAACTATAGGTCATATACTATCATAGGATTCTGAGAAGGGATCTGATGGCATATCTAATTTTGGGTTTGCGAATGAGTTCTCATGATCATGAATAAGATCTTTAGAACTTTGGAATATAATGGAATTGATGGGATACTTTTGACCCTATGGGAAATCCCATAACTTTCTGTGGGGACTGTCTGAGAAAGCTCTACCTCTAGGACCTTGAGCTTTACTATTTTTGTTACCTTGACAGTTAGGTGGTGTTGATATGAGTGGAGCATGATGAGGACCTACTAATTTCTTAGAGAACCTTTCTATAGCATGATCTGTAACATAAAAGAAGGGATACAATTCCTAAAATAACTCATAGCCTCTTACACATAAGTGTGGTGCACAACACACCCATGCATAAGAATCCACTAGATACGACTTTTCATACTTTCTAGGACACTGTTGAACCATAGGCTTTGATAGAAATTCTGTAACTCCCCAAATCTGGTACCCAGAATACTACACAGTGCACATGATCCCAAAGGACTACAGCTAACCCATGACTGATATCTGTAACTGAGCATTAAATAATATACTGTAAATATGCAGAATGTAGGATATAAAGCCATAGGTTCAAAACTGTACTAATACTAAATATAAAACAATGCCTGTAATACGGTATAACAATACCCAAAACTAAAATAAACTATCTGAAACATGATTTAGTCTAAAAGCCTCTAAACTGTCTGAAAACTGCGAAGTTGATGGGACATGTCAATAACTAACTCTGAACTATTGAAATAATAAAGTAATAAAATAATCATGTCATCATCGAATGATGAGGACTCACTTTAAGTCTGGTTGCTGAACGTCTGATCTACTAAGGATGCTTGAAAAATCATGCTTCTAAATCTATGGTATAAAACACCATAGCGTAAATGCATCAGTACGTTGATCACATGGGATACTAATAACTGTATAACCAAAATAACTGATACAGAATGACTGTATCTGATAGTCTAGGTTCTGATGGAACTAGCTGAGTTCCATACTATTCTGAGTTGACTGTATCTAACAGTCCTGAAATCTAAAGATCTATCTGAGTTCTATTACCAAGATTGAATGAGTGTATCTGAAAGTCTTGATTCTATAATTGAAATTATGGGAAGTAGTCATCTAACAAACATGCCCCTAATATGCCATTATGGATTAGTTGGGGTCTAATTTGTAACCCAAACTAGAAGGGTGTTAATACTGTACCATTGTTGAGGACATTCTGTGAGTAACCCTCATATAACAGGTCACTCTTGTGGCAACAGTGGGAACCCTCATATAATAGGTTAATCCACCTCATCTAACCTTATATAATTGGCTATGATGTCTCAACCTGTTCTGGCTACGTAGTTCTGGAATGCAAGAATTGCTTTGAAGAATCACACCCTTATATAACAGGTGAGTTCCTATCCTTGGGTTCACTTGGTGCTATTAACTACTCCCATCTGAATAGACACTGAACATGATTAACTGAACTGGACTATACTGAATTCATGTAGTTCTATTAGCAGATAGAAAACTATTGAGATTACTAAATTACTGAGCTTTCCTGAGTCACATGACTGACTGGGTTCTATGGACCATGGCTTGACTGAGGATATCGTGAAAACATGACACTAAATATAGGCACACAACTATATTATCGGGTACAAGTACCCCCAGGACCCGATAGTATGAAACTGACAGAACATGATAATTTTTGAACATATGACCTATATCAACAATTCATTATACATCAATTTGGGGATTTCATGAAGCACATGGTTATCATAGTCTTGTACATGAATGGAATTGCATATACACATGTCATACTTTCATAAACCTATTCTCATGGGCATTCCCTCAACCATTCATAATGCACACAATATCATGGAAGTCATTCTTGGTCATAGGGTAAAGCACACATTTTTCACTTGGGTAACAACTAAGCTATATTACATAATTTCTATTCTCTTAGGTATTTTATCAAACACCTAGGATGCATGACTTAGGGAATAGGAATGACCATCAAATTAATACAGTAAAACTCCGTATTTCAATTCAATTTCACATGTTCCAACCACATACTAGCATAGGTTCATGAACAACACATAAGGATTCCAACTTGAAACCATACAACCATAATCACATGAACATAATCAGCCCACAACAAAATATTCACTATACAAGATTTAAAACTTGATTCTTGGGCTTCTTGGATGAAAGAAATCCATGAATGAACACTGTGCAATCCTTAGTTCTTGATTCTACGAAGATTGACAAAGAGATTGTTGAATTTGAGTCTTGGATTTGAATCCCCAATTGAAAACCCTAGCTTGTTCTAGAGAGAAACTTGAGAGAAACACTATGTTTTTGATGAAAAATGGATGAATCACGTGTTATTGGGTTTAAATAGGGATGGGAAATTGACCCTTTTAACCCTTGATGCATATTTTAATTTTTTGTGATAATTTACCGATATGCATACTTGGTATAATGCGCCACTATCGTGCTAAGTCACTGGAACTGGACAATTGGAAATCTGCATGGTGGCGTGACATGGGGCTATCGCTTTGCCACCTTATTTGTGACCTGGAAGTTTGTCACGATGTGGAGATATCAAGCTGAGTCACTGGAAAAAGGATAATTCTGAATTTGAGCCCTGGTGCGATGCGCCATAATCGCGGAGGCTAAGTGGATTTTGATGATTGCCTTTTTGGCTTGCTCCACGATGCGTTGATGTCTTAGGTGGCACACTGCCTTACTAAAAAGGCTCTAACTCTTCGTCCTGGTGTTAGATTTGGGCGAATTTGGTATCGATGGAAAGCTTGTTCAATTTTCCATATGATAAATGTGAAAATATTGAAAATACCACATGCATAAAAGTGGACTCATCTTTAAAACAAGTCTTTGACATCTTTGGGTTGAATTTAAGCTAGGTAGAAGTATGGGGTATTACAATATCTCCCCCTTAGGAATATTCATCTTTGAATGAGACTGATTAATATGGGAGAAACAATAAGCTAAAGTATATACTAAAAATGGAAAATTGAAACATGACTACATGACTGAGATTTCTGAGATTCATACCAAACATGCATATTTGATGCATGGTTTCATGACCGAACCGACTCATGAAGACATAACTAAGATTCTTGATAACTGAGTTTATCACAAGGAGAATACATGTCTGATACATGGTTACTTGACTGAGATGATACATAAATTCATGACTGATCTGATGTATGAACATGTGACTGAATATGCAGTGGTAAATGAATACCAAGTTTAAAATAGGAATCTAAGCATGAAACTGGTTTGTAACTGGAACTTGAACATGAAACTGAATAAGCCTTAAGGAAATCTACTACCTTAGGCTGAGTCTGAGTTTACAAAGAAGAGGTGAGGAGACTTGGTATGCATGTCTGCTTCTGCTTCCTAAGTAGCTACCTAAATGGAATAATTTTGCCAATGAACTTTAGCTAAAGGAACTTCTTTGTTCCTCAGTCTGTGAATCTGGTAGTCTAGGGGTTCGACTGGAATCTCTTCATATGAGAGGCGGTTTTGACATCTATGCTCTGAATAGGGACTTCCACTGCTGGGTCACCAATGTACTTCTTGAGCAAAGAGACATGGAACACTAGATGAACTGAGGTTAGATCTGAAGGAAACTTGAGCTCATAATATACCTTACCGAAATGACTAAGAATTTTAAAGGGACCGACATGTCGAGGACTGAGCTTTCCCTTCTTGACAAACCTCTACACTTCCTTCATGGGATAGATTTTCAGTGAACCCTTCTCGAGATCCTCTCTTAGCAGGTATGAATGGGAACATGAAAACATGGCTGAGTCTGCAATAGATGACATGGAATGAGTCTTAGAACATGATGCATGCACTGAATACTATGAACTGAATATTGTGAACTGAGCCAAGCCCCTAAATATATGGCTTAGGGCTGAGATAGAAACTTGAGGGTCAACTTATGAGTTCCCCCTACTCCTAAACTAGATTTATTACGTGAAGAAAGAATAGGATATTTTTGTTATGAAAGTTTGGGGGTTCAAAGTGTATCTTCCCCTTGGGACACTATGTCCCTCGTAGAATACTAACTTAACTGAGTCACTGAGAAAACTGAAGCGATGCACAAGGCATCTACGAGCTGAGTCTTAACTGAATATCTGGGATCTGAAAATGAAGCATGATACATGAATTGGGCTTAGCTTGCATCTATATAGTCAGTTCATCTTAGAATTGTTATGTTGATGAGGCTTTAGATAGTATGTCTAGATGGAAGGGATGGAAACCCAAACCATGCAAACTTATCCATCTGATTGATAGACTGACTTTCTGGTTTTACAGTCTAGCTCGTGAAGAAAACTTATGGTTGAATGGATTCTTTCTTTAACACTCTTTCTACAGAGTTCTAGTTGCTTTAGGGCAAAAGGAAATCTTGGACTTGTCTAAACAAAATAGCTAAATAAGAAAATCATCACATGGCTAAAGTTTGGTAATATGGGGTGAGGCCTACGAGCACCATTTAAGATGAAATGACTAGTCTCTTACACTGTAACTAAGGCTACTAAAAAGATTCACATAGGTGCTGAGCATGAGTGCATAAATACACAAACTTTTCTGATTAACTAGATAGCTAATAACTGAATACTGGGCGTGTAAGACAGAACTATACTTAGTCTTGAATAATTAGACTATAACTATGGAGCATTATACATAGGAGATAAGGATTGACTGGTTGACATGAGATACTGAGCATTAAATGAGGGTAATTGTACTATTTGAGAATACAACACCAAGAGTACAACATGCTTCTAGAATTGTCTTATAAACTAAGGTATTGAAAGGCTGACAACTGAGTAGCTGATAATTATTCGCTATGGTCGAGTAACCCAAAACTGAATTGAGTTACCAACCTGATTACTAAACTAGGACTGGGACTGAGATCATAGATAAGATGTCAATTGAGACTGTAACGATGACTAAGACTGTAGCTGGGACTGAATATTGGTTTATGATAACAAAGGTTTAGACTGGTACTGAGGTACTAAATTTTGAGATTGAACACTGATTACTGAGTACTTAATACTGAAGCTGAAATAGAGATGGAAACTGAATTTTGATAGTTACACGATGAAGGCTGACATAAGTCAAAGATCTATATGCACACTCACACTCTGTACTTTCTCAACTTCTAAATACAACCTCATGCTAGCCATTTACTTACACACTAACATCACATTAAAGCCTATCTTCATAACTACACCCTCGTGTAAAACAAACATGCAACAATCTTCTCTTAACATGTAACATTTACTCTTTCCCCTTTAAGCAACTGCCCAACACTACACTATTTTCACAAAGAGATCTCACAGAAGGGTTAAATCAGGAGGACCTAACGCATGAATGAACACTAGCTAAACTTGACATTTGACTAAAGCCTGAGAAATAGATGTAAACATCATGGACTCACCAAGAGGTCTAAACTAAGGATATGCATAACATAGTTTGAATTTAACTGATCAGTAGAGGTGTAGCATAAGCCATGGAAGTTGAGTATACTATAAAGCATGATATGTGTACATGAGTCATGAGCTGCATGACTTGAGTTTGGAGTTTTCTTCATTCATGGGACATGATTTGTATTACTGAGGGGAGTATAACTAAAATCCTTATGCTGGACCTAGAATAGTACATGATTCTATGTAAAATGTCTGAATATAAATTGTGTTCATGGAACTGAGATGTGAAGCATGCGTAGGCATCATGCTGACTGAAGTACCAAACTTTACACTTAGATAAGGATGGTTCGAGAATCATCTTCCCTTACTGTTTTTCTATATATATTGGCACTACTACTGGAATTTGAGAGCCTAAATTAGTCACTTGATCTATCATCTCCCCCTTCGCTTTAAGCTATCATCATAAGTCTGTGAACACTTTACTAAACTCTGAACTGAGCTGCAATAATCATCACATACTTACACTCTGTTTGACACATGGTTGACTTACTCAACACATCATCTGCTTCTGTTTCTTCATATACTACTAATATTACATCTCCTAATTCACATCCATACCTTTATACTGAATTTTAGATCAATAATCTAAATTTTTGCTAGCACTGTTCAAGCCTACTGGTCTACCTTGGTACAACTATCCCTATGAATACATTATCTGCTCAATTTGGATAAAGTTATCCAAAATCCTCTACTACTAAAATCCTGGGTTCATGCATCTAACTATAGGTTATATACTATCATAGGATTCTGAGAAGGGATCTGATGGCATATCTAATTTTGGGTTGGCAAATGAGTTCTCATGATCATGAATGAGATCTTTACAACTTTTGAACATAATAGAACTGATGGGATACTTTGAGCCTGTGGGTAACACCATAAGTGTATACGGGGACTTTTTGAGAAAGCCCTACCCCTAGGACCTTGAGCTTCACTATTTTTGTTACCTTGAAAGTTAAGTGGTGTTGACATGAGTGGAGAATAATGATCACCTACATGAATTTCTTAGAGAACCTTTCTATAGCACGATCTAAAACATTAAACAAGGGATACAATTCCTAAAAGAACTCATAGCCTCCTGTACATAAGTGTGGTGCATAATACACCCATGCAGAAGACTCAACTAGATGCAGCTTTTCAGACTTCCTAGGACACTATTGAACCTTAGACTCTGATACCAAGTCTGTAATGCCCCAAATCTGGTACTCGGAATGCTACACAGTTCACATGACCACGAAGGACCATAAGCTAGCCCATGACTGATATCTGTAACTGAGCACTAAATAATATATTATAAATATGCAGAATGTATGACATAAGGCCATAAGTTCGAAAATGTACTAATACTAAATATAAAATAATGTCTGTAATGGGGTATAACAATACCCAAAATTAAAATAAACTGTCTGAAGAAAGCTATAGTTTGAAAACCTCTAAACTGTTTGAAAATTGTGGAGTTGATGGGGCATATCCCCAACTAACTCTAAACTATTGAAATAATAAAGTAATAAAATAATCATTTTATCCTCAAATGTTGAGTACTCACTGTAAGTCTAGCTGCAGAACATCTGATCTACTAAGTATGCTCTAGAGCTCATACTTCTAAACCTATGGTATAAAACACCATAGCGTAAATGCATCAGTATGTTAAATATACTGGTATGCAAGCAAGGTAGGATGAATGCAATGGTTCATATGCATAAGCAATACTAACTGACTGAATAACATGAATGTGAGAATATATGCATGAATAAGAGAATGTAACAGAATTCATAATAACACTAACTCGTGAATTCTGATAACATATTTTTATTGATATTTGAGTGCTACTATTAGAATACTGAATAACTGAGTTTATAGAGTACTGAGGAACTGATGTTGTATTATTAATAAAGGAAAGACTATTTTTGATAGTTCTGATTATGAAGAACTGGTCTGATTGACTATATCTTATAGTTCAAACACTAAATATTGATAACATAGGATACTGATAACTATATAACTGAATTAACTGATACTGGATGACTGCATCTGACAGTCTAGGTTTTGATGGAACTACCTGAGTTTTGTACTATTCTAAGTTGACTATATTTAACAGTCTTGAAATCTAAAGAACTATCTGAGTTCTATTACTGAGATTAAATGACTGTATCTGACAGTCTTGATTCTATAACTAAAATTATGGAAAGTAGTCATCTAAACGACATGCCCCTAATATTCCATTATGGATGAGTTGTGGTCTAATTTGTAACCCCAATTGGAAGGGTGTCAATACCACGCCACTGGTAAGGACAATCTGTGAGTAACACTCATATAACAGGTTACTCTAGTGAGAACGGTAGGAACCCTCATATAATAGGTTAAGACACCTCACCTACCCTCATATAATAGGCTATGATGTCTCAACCTACACTGGCTATGTTGTTCTAGAATACAAGGATTGCTTTTAAGTATCACACCCTCATATAACAGGTGAGTTCCTATTCTTGGGTTCACTCGGTTCTAATACCTACTCCCATCTGAATAGACATTGAAAATGATTTACTATACTGGACTAGACTGAATTCATGGAGTTTCATTAGCTGGCGAAATACTATTGAGATAACTGAATTACTGAGCTTTCCTGAGTCACATGACTGACTGGGTTCTATGGACCAATGTTTGACTGAGGATATTGTGAAAACATGACACTAAATCTAGGAACACAGCTATATTGTTGGGTACAAGTATCCCCAGGACTCGATAGCATAAAATTGATAGAGCATGACACTTCTTGAACATATGAATAATATCAACAATTCATTATACATCAATTTGGGGATTTCATGAAGCACATGGTTATCATAATCTTGTACTTGAATGGAATTACATATAAACATGTCATACTTTCATAAACCTATTCTCATGGGCATTCCCTTAACCATTCATAATTCACACAATATCATGGAAGTCATTCTTGGTCATAAGGTAAAGCACACATTTTTCACTTGGGTCACTATTAAGATATATTGCATAATTTCTATTCTCTTAGGCATTTTATCAAACACCTAGGATGAATGACTTAGGTCATAGGAATGACCATCAAATTAATACAACAAAACTCCATATTTATACTCAATTTCACATGTTTTAGACCACATATTAGCATAGGTTCATAAAAAACACATAAGGATTCCAACATGGTAACCACACAACCATAATCACATGAACATAATAAACCCACAACAAAATATTCACAATACAAGATTTAAAACTTGATTCTTGGGCTTCTTGGATGAAAGGAATCCACAAATGAACACTGTGCATACCTTAGTTCTTAATTCTATGAAGATTGATGAAGAGATTCTTGAATTTGAGTCATGGATTTGAATCCCCAATTGAAAACTCTAGATTGTTCTTGAGAGAAACCTGAGAGAAACACTATATTTTGGATGAAAAATGGATGAATCACGTGTTTTTGGATGTAGATAGGGGTGGAAAATTGACCCTTTTAACCCTTGGATGCGTATTTTAATTTTTTGTGAAAATTTATCGATTTTCATCCTTGGCGGGATGTTCCACTATCATGCCAAGTCTCTAGAACTAGACAATTGGGAATCTGTATGGTGGCACGACACGGGGCTATCTCGTTGCCACTTTATTTGTGACCTGGAAGTTTGAAGCGATGCAGAGACATCACATTGAGACACTGGAAAAAGAAAAATTCTGAATTTGAGCCCTGGCGCGACGCGCCATAATCGCAGAGGGTAACTGGATTTTGATGATTTCCATTTTGTCCTACTCTGCGACACGTTGATGTCTTAGGTGGCACACTACCTTACTAAAAATACTCTAACTCTTTGTCCGAGTATCGGATTTGGATGAATTTTGTATCACTAGAAAGCTTATTTAATTTCCCACATGATAAAAGTGAAAATATTGAAATATCACATTTATGAAAGTGTGTTCATCTTTAAAACAAGTATTTGACATCTTTGGGATGAATTTAAGCTAGGTAGAAGTACGGGGTATTACGATATCTCCCCCTTATGAACTTTCATCCTTAAATAAGACTGATTGAGATGGGAGAAACGATAAGCTAAACTACATACTAAACATGAACAAGCATATCTGATGCATGGTTTCATGACCGAATTGACTCATGAAGACATAACTGAGATTCCTAATAACTTAGTTTCTCACAAGGAGAATGCATGTCTGATGCATGGTTACTTGATTGAGCTGATACATGAATGCATGACTGATCTGATGTATGAACATATGATTAAATAAGCAATGGTAAATGAATACCAAGTTTAAAATAGAAATCTGAGCATGAAACTGGTTTGTAACTAGAACTTGAATGTGAAAATGAATAAGCTTTAAGGAAAGCTACTACCTTGGGCTAAGTTTGAGTTTTCAAAGAAGAGGTGAGGATACTTGGTACGCATGTCTGCTTCTGCTTCCTGAGTAGCTCCCTCAATGGACTAATTTCACCAATGAAGTTTAACTAGAGGAACTTCTTTGTTCCTCAGTCTACGAATCTGATAGTCTAGGGTTTCGACTAGAATCTCTTCATAAGAGAGGAGGTTCTGACATCTATGCTATGAATAGGGACTACAACTGCTGGGTCACTTATGCACTTTTTGAGCAAAGAGACTTGGAAAACTGGATGAACTGAGGTTAGATCTAAAGGCAACTGGAGCTCATAATCTACCTTACTGAAATGACTAAGAATTTTGAAGGGACCGACATATCGGGGACTGAGCTTTCCCTTCTTGCTGAATCTCTACACTCCCTTAATGTGAAATATTTTCAATAAACCCTTCTCAAGTCCTTTTTGAAAACATATGAATGTTAATACGAGAACATGGCTGTCTATAACAGATGACACGGATTGATTCTTGAAACGTGATGGATAAACTAAATACTGTGAACTGAATATCATGAACTGAACCGAGCCCATAAATACATTGTTCACGACTGAGATAGAAACTTGAGGGTCAACTTATGAGTACCCCCTACTCCTAAATTGTATTCATTATGTGAAGAAAGAATAGGATATTTTTGTCATGAAAGTTTGGGGTTTCATAGTGTATCTTCCCCTGGGGACACTATGTCCCTCAAAGAATACTGACATGGCTAAGTCGCTGAGAAAACTGAAGCGATAGACAAGGCATCTATGAGCTGAGTCTTAACTGAATATCTGGGATTTGAAAATGAAGCATGATATATGAACTGGGCTTAGCTTGCATCTATTTAGTCAGTTCGTCTTAGAATGGTTATGTTCATGAGGCTTAAGATAGTAAGTCTAGACAAAAGGGACGAAAACCCAAACCATCCGAACTTATCCGTCTAACTGATAGACTGACTTTCTAGTTTTACAGACTAGCTCCTGATGAAAAATTATGGTCGATTGAAGCCTTTCTTTAACACTCTTTCTATAGAAATCTAGTGGATTTAGGGCAAAAGAAAATCTTGGCCTTGTATAAATAAGACAACTAAATAAGAAAATCATCAGATGGCTAATGTATGGTAAGATGTATTGAGGCCTATGAACACCATTTAAGATAAAATTACTAAGTCTCTTACATTACAACTGAGGCTACTAAAAAGATTCACATGGGTGCTGAACATGAGTGCATAAATACACTAACTTAACTGATTAACTGGATAGCTGATAGCTGAATACTGGGCGTGTAAGACTGGATTGTACTTAGTTTTGAATAACTGTACTACAACTATAGAGCGTTATGCAGAGGAGATACGGACTGACTGTTGACATGATATACTGAGCATGAACTGAGGGTAATTGTATTATTTGAGAATGCAACACCGAGAGTACAACATGCTTCTAGAATAGTCTTGTAAATTGAGGTACTGGAAGGCTAAAAACTGAGTAGCTGATAACTATACACTATGGTCGAGTAAACCCAAAACTAAAATGAGTTACTGACCTGTTTACTAAACTAGTACTGGAAATGAGAATATAGATAAGATGGAAATTGAGACTATAACTGTAACTAAGACTGTAGCTGGGACTGAATACTAGTTTCTAATAACTGAGGTTTAGACTGTTACTGAGGTACTAAATTCTAAGAAAGAACACTAATTACTGAGTACTGAATACTTTAACTATAACTTAGATAGAAACTGAATTTTGATAGTTACATGATGGGGGCTGACATAAGTCAAAGCTCTAGATGCACACTCAAACTCTGTAATTTCCCAACATCTAAATATAACCTCCTGCTAGCCATTTACTTACACACTAACATGACATTCAAGCTTATCTTCATAACTACACCCTTGTGTAAAACAAACATACAACAATATTCTCTTAACATATGACATTTACTCTCTCCCCTTTAAGTAACTGCCCATCACTACACTATTTTCACAAAGAGATCTCACAGAAGGGTTAAATCAGGAGGACCTAAAGCATGAATGGACACTAGCTGAACTTGACACTTGACTGAAGCTTGAGTAATATAATATAAACATCATGGACTCACTAAGAGGTCTAAACTGAGGATATACATAACATAGTCTAAATTTAACTGATCAGTAGAGGTGTAGCATAAGCCATGGAAGCAAAGTATACTGTAAAGCATGATATGTGTACATGAGTCATGAGCTGCATGACTTAAGTTTGGAGTTTTCTTAATTTGTGGGACATGATTTGTATTACTGAGGGGAATAGAACTAAACTCTTTATGCTGGGAACTGGAATCATACATTATTCTATGGAAAACGTGTGAATATAAGCTGTGTTCATGGAACTGAGATGTAAAGCATGTGTAGGCATCATGCTTACTAAAGTACCAAACTTTACTCTGAGATAAGGATGGGTTGGGAATCATCTTACCTTATTTCTTTTCTATATATATTGGCACTACTACTGGAATTTGAGAGCCTGAATTGGTCACTTAATCTATCATCTCCCCCTTAGCTTTAAGCCATCATCAAATGTCTGTGAACACTTTACTAAACTCTGAATTGAACTGCTACAATCATCACATACTTACACTCTGTTTGACATATGCTTGCCTTACTAAACATATCATATTCTTCTGTTTCTTCATATACTACTAATATTGCATCTCCTAATTCATGTTTATACCTTCATACTTAATTTTAGATCAATAATCTAAATTCTTGCTTGCACTATTCAAGCCTACTGGTCTACTTTGGTACAACTATCCCAATGAATACATTATCTGCTCAATTTGGATAACGTTATCCCAAATCTGCTACTGCTAAACTTCTGGGTTCATGCCTCTAACTAGAGGTTATATACTATCATAGGATTCTGAGAAGGGATCTGATAGCATATCTAATTTTGGGTTCACGAATGAGTTCTCATTATCATGAATGAGATCTTTACAACTTTGGAACAGAACAAAATGGATGGGATACTTTTGAGCCTGTGGCTAATCCCATAACTGTGGCGTGGACTGTCTGAGATACCTTACCCCTAGGATCTTGAGCTTCACTATTTCTGTTACCTTGAAAGTAAGGTGGACTTGATATGAGTGAAGGATGAAATATCTATAGCACGATCTGAAACATAAAAGAAGGGATACAGTTTCTAAAACATCTCATAGCCTCCTATACATAAGTGTGGTGCACAATACACCCATGCACAAGACTCTACTAGATGTGGCTACCTTAGGCTCTAATACCAAGTCTGTAATGCCCCAAATTTGGTACCCAAAATGCTACACAGTGCACATGACCTCGAAGGACCATAAGCTAACCCATGATTGATATCTACAACTAAATACTAAATAATATACTGTAAATATGAAAAATGTAAGCTATAAGGACATAAGGTTCAAAATTGTACTAATACTAAATATAAAACAATGTCTGTAATGGGGCATAATAATACCCAAAACTAAAATAAATTGTCTGAAACATGTTGTAGTCTAAAAGCCTCTAAACTATCTGAAAACTGTGGAGTTGATGGGACATGTCCCAAACTAACTCCGATCTATTGAAATAATAAAGTAATAAAATAATCATGTTATCCTCGAATGATGAGGATTCACTGTAAGTCTGGCTGTTGAACGTCTGATCTACTAAGGATGCTCGGGAGCTCGTGCTTCTAAACCTATGGTATACAACACCATAGCATAAATGCATCAGTACGTTGAATGTACTGGTATGCAAGTGAGGTAGGTTGAATGTAATGGCTTATATACATGAACAATACTAACTGACTGAATAACATGAACTTGAGAATACATGCATGAATAAGAGACTATAATAGAGTTTATGATAATATTGACTCGTGAATTCTGATAACATGGATTTACTAATATCTGAGTGCTAATACTGGGATACTAAATAACTAAGTCTATAAAGTACTAAGGAACTGATATGTTAATATTAATAAAGAAAATAATATTTCTGACAGTTTTGATTATAAAGAACTGGTCTGATTGGCTATATTTGACAGTCCTAAAATTAAATATTAATAATGTAGTATACTGATAACTGTATAACTAAAATAACTATTACTAAATGACTATATCTGATAGTTTAGGTTTTGATAGAACTAGCTGAGTTCTATACTCTTTTGTGTTGACTGTATCTGATAGTCTTGAAATTTGAAGAACTATCTGAGCTCTATTACTGAGATTGAATGACTATATCTGACTGTCCTGATTCTGTAGCTGAAATTATGGGAAGTAGTCATATAACCGACATGCCCTTAATACACCATTATGGCTGAGTTGGGGTCCAATTTGTAACCCCAATTAGAAGGGTGTCAATACCGTGCCACTGGTAAGGAAAATCTATGAGTAACCCTAATATAATAGGTCACTCTAGTGAGAACGGTGGGAACCCTTATATAATAGGTTAATCCACCTCATCTACCCTCATATAACAGGCTATGATATCTAAACCTATACTGGCTATGTTGTTCTGGAATGCAAGGATTGCTTTTAAGAATCACACCCTCATATAACAGGTGAGTTCCCATCCTTGGGTTCACTCGGTGCTAATTCCTACTCCCAACTGAATAGACACTGAACATGATTAACTAAACTAGACTAGATTGAATTCATGGAGTTCCATTAGATGATGGAATACTATTGAGATTACTGAATTACTGAGCTTTCCTGAGTCACATGACTAACTGGGTTCTATGAACCGTGGCTTGACTGAGGATATCATGAAAACATGACACTAAATCTAGGAACACAACTATATTTTTGGGTACAAGTACCCCCAGGACTCGATAGCATGAAACTGATAGAACATGACACTTCTGGAACATATGACCAATATCTACAATTCATTATACATTAATTTGGGGATTTAATAAATCACATGGTTATCATAGTCTTGTACATGAATGAAATTGCATATAAATATGTCATACTTTCATAAACCTATTCTCATGGGAATTCCCTCAACCATTCATAATGCACACAACATCATGGAAGTCATTTTGGTCATAGGGTAAAACACACATTTTTCACTTAGGTCACTATTAAGCTATATTGCATAATTTCTATTCTCTTAGGCACTTTATCAAACACCTAGGATGCATGACTTAGGTCATAGGAATGACCATCAAATTAATACAATAAAACTTTGTATTTCAACTTAATTTCACATGTTTCAGACCACATACTAGCATAGGTTCATGAACAACATATAAGGATTCCAACTTGGGAACCATACAACCATAATCACATGAACATAATCAACCCACAACAAAATATTCACAATACAACATTTAAAACTTGATTCTTAGGCTTCAAGGATGAAAGGAATCCACGAATGAACACTGCGCATAACTTAGTTCTTGATTCTATGAAGATTGACAAAGAGATTCTTGAATTTGAGTCTTGGATTTGAATCCCCAATTGAAAACCCTATCTTTTTCTTGAGAGAAACTTGAGAGAAACACTATGTTTTAGATAAAAAATAACTGAATCACGTGTTATTGGATTTAAATAGCAGTGGGAAATTGACCCTCTTAACCCTTAGATGTGTATTATAATTTTTTGTGAAAATTTCCCAATTTTTATCCTTGGCATGACGTGCCACTATTGCGCCAAGTCACTGGAACTGGACAATCAAGAATCTGCATGGTGGCGCGATGCAGGGCTATCGCGTTGCCACTTGTTTTGTGACCTGGGAGTTTGGCATGACGCGGAGACATCGCATTGAGATACTAGAATAAGAAAAATTCTAAATTTGAACCCTGGCACGACATGCCATAATCACGGAGGCTCATTGGATTTTGACGATTGCCATTTTGGCCTGCTCCACGATGCATTGATGGCTCTGGTGGCATACCACCTTACTAAAATAACTCTAACTGTTCTCTCGGTTGTCGAATTTGGGCGAATTTGGTATTGATAGAAAGCTTATTCAATTTCCCACATGATAAATATTGAAAATCTTGAAAATACCATATGTATAAAAGTGGATTCATCTTTAACATAAGTCTTTAACATCTTTCAGACGAATTTAAGCTAGGTAGAAGTATGGGGTATTACATGTTATTAGAACTTATTGAAATGAGTGTTGAAGAAATACTCTATTAGAGTATAAGCTGTCAATATGATTTTGCTTGTATAGCCAGCAATTTAGTTTAGCAATCAGACAAATAAGTCCCTGTGATTTTTTTCATCTTTCCATCTGTATTACTATTTGAAGTTTCATGAATATGGATATTCCATGAGGTAATTCAATTTAGTCCATGCTTTATATTTTAGATTCAGCCATCTATTAGTGACTCAGTTCATAAGTTTTCAGTGCATGATATCAATTTTCCAAGTTTTCTAGCTCAGATAGTGTAATATCCCTTGTACGACCTTGGTCTTATTATCTCATGATTCTTGCTTACATAGAATCATTTGTCACATCAAAGTTCTATATATACGATTGTATTATTAACATTTCAAGTGAGTTCTAAACTCTCAGCATAAATCAGCTTCTTACAGTCAATATAGTCAAGTCAACTTAGAAATCAGTTTCATGATAAAGTTATAATATTTCAGCTTAGCTATATCCTTTATTACCAGACATGCCATGTGTACATCATTCCACACTCATAAGACTTCAACAAGTTCTTATCCTTTATTTGAGGACGAATGATTCCAAGGGGGGATAATGTAACACCCCACATTTTTGGGCTAGACTTTGAACCATCGTTCCTATATGTGTAAGATCTAATCCCATGATTATATTTGAATATGTGTCATGATCATTATCCTAGTGTCAATAAAGCTTTTGAGGTGAAAAATGTTTGTGGGAATCACTTAGAGCAAAGTTGAGCTAAGAGCCTTTGATTCGGCCAAATTATTGTATATGATTCTACAAGGAACAACTTTGAACATGTATAACTTTTGATATATATGGAATTTTTCTGCTCAATACCCACCAAATTATATATAATTGAGTTAGATTTCCAATGCTACAATTTTTTCTTTAATTCGATACCCGATAAAAAAGTTATGGCCTTTTTTGTGAGAGGCAGTAAGGGCAGCTGATAAGCCCGCACTGTGGGGGTTATTCCCCCAGGATAAGGTGGATGGTGCGGGGGCTACTCCCCCGAACTAAAGGGCGTGACACAGGGTCTATTCCTTCACTATTTCAACATTAAGGGTCAAGGGGCACTTTGATCCTTTCCCCTAAACCCCAAATATGCAAGGCACGAATTATAATACCCAAAAGGGCATTATTTTCCCATCTTTCTCAAATGAAATCTCATAAACACCCTTCCCTTCCCAAGAAAAAATCCAAACTCTTTTTCCCAACAAATCAAGAGTTTAAGCTTCCATGTTAAATAATCTTCAAGAAAACATGAAGAATAGGGTTCATTTCGCAAGTTTATCATTCAATTCCCAAGATTCAAGATTTTCCTCTCATGAACAAAAGTATTTAAGCTTCAATTTCAAGATTACTTTATGAATTCATTCAATTAAGGTATATGGGGTTTTGAAAAAGGTTAATATTTCAACCTTATGCCCAACTATATGATTTTTAAGTTGAATTTATATGTTTTAAGTTAGGGTTCATTCCCAGATCCTTATGTGTTGAAAGCATAGCATTATCATGTGATTTAAGGGGCTAAAGAGCATAATAGTTGTACTTATTCATATTTTAAACTACAAGGTTGATCTTTTGTTTTGAATTTCATTACTTTGATTAAAGTATGAGTTTTTACTTCATTATGGAATTTCACATGTTCAAGATGAGTTTGATTCATGTTCTCCTTAGTAGTTTGAACTCAAATCATGTCCACTACAATTCTATGAAAAGTTAGGTTATATCATGCTTTAAGTTCAATTTCCCATGTTTAAGTTCATGTTCTTCAATTACTTGGTGAGTTGTTTATGTTTTGGATCTTCAAACTATGATTTCCATACTACAGTTTTAAGCGTTAATATCAAATTTTTTGTATTATTCAGCACTGGCGAGATATAAACACCCGATACTTTTGTGTTTTTACATATTTCTATTTTCAAGTAACAAGTCAGTTAGAACTATGATTTTATCCCCATACTTAGATTATCATTTTTATAACGAACATGCCAATTTTATTTTATCTTAAATACCTCATTTTACAAGTTCATGTTTTCTTCAGATTATGCATCCACAGTCAGTTCTAAGAACACTATGTTTGAGTATATTAGTCTTCAGTGTATGCACCGGTTCATGATTTCAGTGTTAGTTTAGTTAGGAGTAGGATTTACCACCGAGCGAACCTAGGGATACGGGCTCACCCGCCAGTTTGGACTAAGTCCTTAGTAGTAGTCCCTAAGTTCTAGAACTACGTAGCTAGTATAGGATTATGAGATGTCACCTGCCAGTTTAGGAGTAACACTCTCTTAGGGGTTACTTTTCAATTTAGGACTGACACTCTCTTAGGGGTCACCTGCTAATTTAGGACTGATACTCTCTTAGAGGTCATCACTAGTTTAGGACTAACTCCTTAGTGTCCTTTAGGATATTAGATTAGTGGATCCACACATCTAGAGTTAGTACCTGTGGCAAGGTGCTGACACCCTTCTAACTGGGGTTACAAGTTGGACCCTGCTTAGCTCATATTGGGATATATTTATTACATGATACCTTGTACAATTTCAAACCAGTTATGTAGACTAAATATAGTTTAGTATTACGTGATCAATATTCAAATATTAGTTAATCAGTATACAGATACCAGTTAATCAGTATTCAGATATCAGTGTTTCAGTATTCTATTATCAAGTATTCAGTGTTCAAAAACCAATTTGTCCATATTCAAATATCATCTATTCAATATATATACATTAGTTATCCCTTTACTTAGATTTTGATCCTTTAGTCACACAGGCATCAATTATTCAGTTAATCAGATTAGCTCAGTACATGTTATGTTTGGTTTTGTATGTTTATGCATTTATGCTCAGTATATTTGTATATTCAGATCCTCAAGTTATGTCAGTTTCCATCACGTAGTTTTAGACCCAGTATTCATATAGTATTCATATTTTACCGCTTCTCAGCTTAAATTATCTTGTTCGACAAAAGTATAGATGTAAGAAACTAAGTGTAGTGATTCAATAACTTATGAAATTATGTTTTTTACTTATGTTTTTAGATACTTCAGCTTTTAGTTTATCTCAGTCTCTTGATGAGTCTACTTGCACTTAGTATGCATGTTTTAAGATTATGTATCTACTCAGTGTTACTTGGTGCATTCACCCCCGCTTACTCAGTTAATTCCAAAGTATTGATCCACATATATGATTATGTGTTATATTGTCTTATAATTTAGGTACCAGTTGTAGCCTACACATCATAATCAAATAATTACAGCTTTTAGCCAACAGATGATGAGTTCTCCTATTTAAGGGACTCCAGTCAGTTATAGTTCATGTACTGTCTAGTATTTATTCATATGTATTGATTTATGGTAGTTGAAGACATGTCCCAGCTATCAATAGTTAGTATAGTAGAGGCTTCATAGATAGTCAGTCAGAGTCATAAAATGTAAATTCAGTTCTCTCTTTAGTTTTATCAGATTGTAAATTTATCAATATTTTATTTATCCAGATTATGTCATGATTATGTTTCCGCACAAAAAAACTTAGCTATTTTATATATTCTAAATCATTTGGTCAAGTATCACACCAGTTCATGGGTTAGCTTAAGATCACTTATGGTTCTAGACACCATGTTACGACTAGGGGGTAGTCTCAAGTTGTGACAATTTTTATATATACTAAGTTCAAACTCCTTTAAGAGATATGAGAATGAGGAATTAGAAGCCATTTGGAAATAACAATCACAAGAGGATTGTTTGTGGCTATATTTTTCATTTGTTAAGAGAGGTATTACGTACAGTAAGATTTAAGGGAACGAATAAGAACAAGAAAAGGCTTTTTGAAAGAATGAGATGTGATTAGTTTCAATTTTGGGGTGACTCATCATTCTTTTTAAGATAAGACAAATTTTTTACATAGAGAGAGAAGATGCAAATTTTTCGATAGAACAAAAATACACATTCATGATACTAACCTAAGAGATGGGACCAGCTCTCTTTCTTTCTTGAGTGAATCCTCAAATTTATATCTCTCTCAGCTGTTCTCTTCTAATGTTATTACTATGCATGTATACCTGCAAAGGTATGATACTGAGTTGACCAATAAGTACATACTTTATCAAAGATACCCGTCTCCTGATCATAGACAATTTTAGGGAGAAAGTAATTCATTTAGTAGGTTAGGTTATTTTTGATCAGTCGTAGCCTTAACTTGTTCGTTAAAAACTATTCCTTGTGAAGAGCCATATTAAATATGTCTTCTATCAGATCTACAGTCTTGAAACATTTCCTGCAAATAGTTCCCTTCTCAAGATTGCGCAATACCACGTACTTTTACCTAGCTTAAATTCATCCCAAAAAGGTCAAAGACTTGATTTAAAGATGAATAAACCTTTATACAAGTGTCATTTTTAAAGATTTTGACATTTTATTGTGTGGGAAATTGAATAAGATTTCCATCGATACCAAATTAGCCCGAATCCGACACAGGGCAAAGAGTTAGAGCAATTTTAGTGACACAATGTATCACCTGGTGATTTAGCGCATCGCGGAGCCAGCTAAAATGGCATGTGCCAAAAACCAATGAGCCTTCGTGATATTGGTGCATCGTGCCAAGGCTCAATTTCAAAATTGTTAATTACCAATGCACCAACGTGATTCCACCGCATCACGGTGCCCTTCCAGTTTGCATCCAAGGTGTAAGCACTATACCACCGCATCAACCACCAACCAATTTTCCAGTCGAACATTTTCCAGTGAGCTGGTGCGATATCATCGTGTCGCGCCAGCATGTAAAATTAGGATTTTTCTTTAGGTTTTGTTATTTAATTTTAGGTACAATTTGGTAATTTCCTAAATCTCCTAATCAGCCTAAATATGGGATTTATACCCTTAATAGCCAAAATTGCTAATTATGTTCGCTATTCCTCAAGAACAAAAGCACTCTGTCTCAAATTAGCAAACCCTAGTCTCAAGAATCAAGGTCAATCCCAAGAATCTCTCTAAGAACTCCAAAAAACTCACGAATTAAGGTATGTTAGATGTTTATTCATGGGTCCCTTACACCCATGAATCCCAAGAATCTTCTTTCAAATATAAAGATTGTGTATTTATGAGTTTTCATGATTTATTTGAATATAAGTTCATGTTCATGTTGTTGTTGGGTTTTAATTTATGTTTTAGATTACAAGTTCAAAGATTTGATCCTAGTTTGTGATGACTTACAAAATATTCATGACAAGCCTTTAAATTTGCAAGTGGATAGATGTATCCATGATAATTTAGATGTATTGATTATTGTATGATCAAAGCATGCTCCCCATATGTTTGATAAACTGCCTATGTGAATGAAAAAGAGTCATTATAGCACGTTGACAAGAAATCCTCATCTATGTATAAGTTAACACATGCCAAGTGTTTGATGAAAGACCTTATTGAATAAATCATGAGACATTAGTATGCTTCCCTATACATTTACAAGTTTATGACTTTTAAGTGCTCGATGAAATGCCTCATTGATTATATTGTGAGTGATTGACTATTTTCATGTTATTCAAGAATTTGCCATGTCTTACTAATTTTTGCTATCGAGTCCTGAGGGTATTCAATGCCCGACAATTCAGCTGATTACCTAGAGCCAGTGTCAATTTCAAGATAATCTCAGTCATGCCATGATTAGTAGAATTCCTTCAGTTACAAAACTTAGGAACATTCAGAAATCTCAATTTTAGTTCAATCCAATTTTTGTAATCAGTTTGGAACTCAGTAATATTTAGTAAGTTAATAGAATTCAGTAGTATTCCGTCAGTCAATGAAACCCAGTGAGCTCAATTAAATCAGTCAAAAAATATGATCAGTAACAGATTCATCCTAGTCTAGTACAATATAAAATCATTTTAGTGTCTACTCACTTGGGAGTAGGATTCAGCAGCGAGCGAGAGCAGGGATGATGGCTTCCCCGTTAGTTAAGCTAAGTTGTTAGTAGCAGTCCCTGTACTCTAGAATTGCATAGCCAGCATAGGATGGGGAGTCACCCATCGAATTAAGGCATGGCTACCTCTCAGGGTCACTCGTCAGATTAGCCTTGACTTCCTGTTCAGGGTCACCCATCAGATAGTCTTGACCACCGTAGTGTCTTTACCAGTGGCACGGTACTAACACCCTTCCAGTTGGGGTTATAGGTTAGACCCCACTAGTTCAGATTCAGGGCATGTCAGCTAGATGATTACTTCCCACAGTCTCAGTTTCAATCCCAGTCTTCAGAATATAGCTCAATTCAGAATTTTAGAAATTAGGACTGTGAGATACAGTCACTCAACTCAGTAAAGAACTTAGATAGTTCTATAGATTTAGGAATGTTAGATATAGTTAATCATTATCAGTATCAGCATATTTAGGGATCACCCGCTAGTTAGGCCTTATCTCAGGGGTCCCCCATTAGATAGGATCGACCCTACAACAGTCATCAGTAATCTAGTACTAGTAGACCCAGTTATCAGTGTTACAGTGTTAGTAAACTCAGATAGAAGTTAGGTAGTATTCAGAACTCAGTAGTCAGTGTCATTACGACTTCAGTTACATTTTATGTACTCATGCATGTATTCTCACTCAGTCATGTTCACGCTACTTAGTCAGTATAGTTTATGCATATGAACCCTTGCATTCATCCTTACCTTATCTATCATACCAGTATATTTTCATGTACTGATGCATACTTTTCTCTTGTATTATGGTGTTTTATACCATAGGTTCAAATGCATTGGATCCTAAGCATCCTTAGAAGTTCAGATTCAGCCAGCCGCAGTAGTTTTAGGAGTGAGTCCTCATCATTCAAGAATGATCTTTATTTCATTATTGTATTAGATTTAGTATTTCAGTAGATGGAGTTAGTTGGGGTATCGTTCCATCAACTCCTTATTAGACAGTTTAGAGGCATTTCAGACTACATTATTTTTCAGACAAATATTCAGTTTTGGTATTGTTATACCTTATACAAGTGTATTTTAATTTTGAACCTTATGGCAAGTTTTTGGCCAAACTTTCATATTTTATAGTATGTTATTCAGTGCTTAGTTACAGATATCAGTCATGGGTTAGCTTGTTGTCCTTCAAGATTATGAGCACCATATAGCATCCGGGGTTTAGAATTTGGGGCGTTACAAACTTGGAATCAGAGCGTAAGGTTCAACAATATCTTAGAAAGTCTGAAAGCTGCATATAGTAGTGTTATGCATGAGTGTGTAGCACGCCAGACTTATGGACAGGAGTCTGTAAGATATTTTAAGAATAGTTTCCCTTCTTTCAGTATTCATATTGTATGAGTGAGCATGAGCACCAAAAAAACCCTCAGTCTAATCTACTTCTTCTTTTAGTTACAGAATATGCCTTCTCACATAGCTAATGCCTATATAAATGATAACCAGCTATCTCAGCCCGCAAATCCTTTGAATGAGAATATGTTATATGTAGAGTTTCGGGTAGCTTTTTAGGTACTAGCCCAAGCTGTGACAGCTAATATTCAAGGTAATCATTAGGTTGCATCCCCAACTCAGCAAGATGGAGATTTAGCCACAGCCAGAATCAAAGATTTTATGAGAATGAACCTGCTAGAATTATTTGGGTCAAAGGCAGGTGAGGACCCATAACTTTTTCTTGATTAGGTGAAGAAGATCACCCAAATTCTACATGTCTCTAAAAAGAAGAGTGTAGAATTATCATCCTATAGGTTGAAGGATGTTACTTATGATTGGGTAGTGATGTGGAAAAATAGTAGAGGGAAGGATGCAGCTCCTATGACCTGGTAGATATTTTAGGATGCGGTATTAGATAAGTTTTTCCTATTTGAGATGAGGGAAGCTAAGATAGAAGAGTTCATGAACCTGAAGTAGGGATCTATGAAAGTGAAGTAGTATTACCTTAAGTTCAACTAGTTGTCTAAGTATGCCCCTGATCAGATGGTTGACCCAAGATCAAGGGAGAGTAAGTTTGTGATCAATGTGTCTGGGTTGGTGGTTAAGGAGTGTAGGACTGCAATGCTCAATAGAGACATGTATCTTTCTAGATTAATGATGCACTCCCAGCAAATTAAGGAATAGAAAGCTAAGGAAAGAGATAGAGTAAATAAGAGAGCCAGGGTAGGTAGTTCTAGCTTTTCTCAGCCAGGGTCATAGGGTGGTAACCATTCTCACCATGGTCAGAAGTTTTCAGCCCCATCTCCATTTTAGCTAGTTCACCAATACCAAAGTTTAGGAATGATAGTCATGATGGTTGACAGGCTCCTAGACCCAAGGTAGTATGAGAAGTGATCGTACCTATATGCTTTGTGAAGAGTGTGGTAGAAATCACCTAAGTTTGTGTAAAGCAAGTAGCGAGGTATGTTTTGTATGTTGTACACTAGGCCACAGGTTGCAGGAGTGTAGAATAATGGCTCAGCCGGTAGATATTTACTTCCATAGGGTGCCACTTCCAGTACCACTGGTGGTCAGGGCCAGAATAGATTTTATGCATTCCAGACTCGCCTTGATCAGGGAAGTTCCCCTAACATAGATTTGGGTACGTTATGAGTCTTTCATCTTTATGCTATACTTTTTAGATCCTTTTCTCCTAGTTGAGCTTAAGTTTTCAGCATGAATCAGTTAGTAAAGCCAACAATTCAGTTTAACAATCAAGCAGTCAAGTTCATATGGTTTGTTTTTCCCATCTTTCCATTTAGTCATATTATCAGAAATCTAAGGGATGTCACTATTCCCAGATAGAATATCCTCGTAGTTGCAAGTTCATCTTAGTTCATGAATCATGCATTAGTCTTAGATCCCAGATATTCAGTCACAATTCAGTCCGTAGGTGCCCTGTGCATCGCTCCGATTTCTCAGTGAAGTAAGCATTCTTAAAGGGATATCGTGTCCCAATGGGGAAATGGTAGAATAATTAACCAAGTCAAGCTTTTATATTTTAGTAGTGATGTTATTAATGCCAGTATTCATGCGTTACATATCTTTTCTATAATCACCGATCATATTCTTGCATCGTCTTATGCTTTTCCTCAATATCTCAGTCAAGTTAATACTCTTCGAGGGGCACAGTGTCCCAAGGGGGAGATGAACTATAACCCCTGAGCTATCATGATCTAAAACTTTTAATTTCTTTTGGCATAACAAATTTAGTTTGAGTTATTAGGTACTCATAGTTGACCCTCTAGTTCTAACCTCAGCCGTAAGCTATGTACTTAAGGGCTCAGTTCACTTCATGATACTCAGTTTGTTATTATGTTTTAGACTCGTTTATGTTCTCATGTTCCCATTCATACATGTTCTATAAATTATCTTAGGCTCATCTGTATTCTCAGCTTAAGGTAATAGCCTTTCTTAGTCTACTCAATTCCATATTCAGTTACAGCTATAATCTTAAGTATCAGTTATTGTTGCATATTCGGTCATGCATTCATTTATCAGTTCAGTCATGAATTCCATGTATCAGATATGCATGTCCAGTGTAGAAACTTAATCTACCAGTAGTCCTCAGCTTAATCAGTCTCATTGGAGGATGAATGTTCCCAAGGGGGAGATATTGTAATATCCCGCACTTTTTACCTAGCTTAAATTCATCCAAAAAATATAAAATACTTTATTTAAAGATTAATACACCTTTATACATATGGAAATTTCAATATTTTGACTTTTCATTGTGTGGGAAATTGAATAAGATTTTCATCGATACCAAATTCACCAAAATCTGACACTTGAGCGTAGAGTTAGAGCCGTTTTAGTGAGACAGTGTATCACATGGTAGTTTAGCGCATCGCGAAACCAGCTAAAATGGCATTTGTCAAAAACTAGTGAGCCTCCGCGAAATTACCGCGTTGCTCCAAGGCTCAATTTAAGAATTGTCAATTTCCAGTGTACCAATGCGATCCTACCATGTTACGCTGCCCTTCCAATTAGCATCCAAGGTGGAAACGCGATACAACTGTATTGCGCCACCAATCAGTTTCCTAGTCATCCATTTTCAGTGAGCTAGTGCAATATCACCGCTTCATGCAAGTATGTAAGATCAGGATTTTTGTTCAGGTTTCGTTATTTAATTTTTGGGGCCATTTGGTAATTTCCCAAAGCCCTTAATCAGCCTAAATATGGGATTTATAGCCTTAATAACCAAAATTTCTCATTATGTTCACTATTCCTCAACAACAAAAGCACTCTCTCTCAAATTAGCAAACCCTAGTCTCAAGAATCAAGGTCAATCCCAAGAATCTCTCCAAGAATTCCAAAAAACTCATGAATTAAGGTATGTTAGGTGTTTATTCATGGATCCCTTCCACCCATGAAGCCCAAGAATTTCCTTTAAAATATAAAGATTGTGCATTTATGAGTTTACATGATATATTTGAATTGAGGTTCATGATCATGTTGTTGTTGGGTTTTAATTCACGTTTTAGATTACAAGTCCCAATATTTGACCCTAGTATGTGATGACTTACAAAATATTCATGATAAACCATTAAATTTGCAAGTGGATTGATGTAGCCATGACAATTTAGATGTATTAATTGTTGTATGACCAAAGTATGCTCCCCATATGTTTGATAAAATGCCTATGTGAATGAAAAAGAGACATTATAAGTACATGGGTCTGTATAAGTTAATGCATGCCAAGTGTTTGATGAAAGACCTTATTGAATGAATCATTAGACATTAGTATGCATCCTTAGACATTTACAAGTTTATGACTTTCAAGTGCTCGATAAAATGCCTCATTGATTATATTACGAGTGATTGACTATTGTCATGTTATTCAAGAATTTTCTATGTCTTACTAATTTTTGCTATTGAGTCCTGGGGGTATTCAATACCAAAAAAGTTAGCTGATTACCTAGAGCCAGTGTTTGTTTCAAGATAATCTCAGTCATGCCATGATCAGTAGAATTCCTTTAGTTACAAAATTTAGGAACACTCAGAAATATCAGTATCAATCTAATCCAATTTTCGTAATCAGTTCGGAACTCAGTAACATTCAGTCAGTTAATAGAATTTAGTAGTATTTCATTAGTCAATGGAACCTAGTGACTTATTTAGATCAGTCATGCAACATGATCAACAACAGATTCATCCTAGACTAGTATAGTTTAAGAATCAGTTTAGTGTTTATTCAATTGGGAGTAGGAATCTGCAACGAGCGAGAGAAGGGATGATGGCTTCCCCGTTAGTTAGGCTAAGTCATTAGTAGAAGTCCTTGTACTCTAGAACTGTTTAGCCAGCACAGGATGAGGATTCACCCATCAAATTAAGGCTTGGTGACCTCCCAAGGGTCTCCCATTAGATTAGGCTTGACTTTCTATTCAGGGTCACCCGTCAAATAGGCTTAACCACAGTAGTGTCTTTACCCGTGGTATGGTACTCCACTAGTTCATATTTGGGGCATGTCGGTTAGATGATTACTTCCCATAGTCTAGTTTCAGTCTTAGTCTTCAAAATAAAACTCAATTTAGAATTTTAGAAATTAGGACTGTCAGATATAGTCACTCAGCTCAGTAATGAACTCACATTGTTCTACAAATTCAGGACTATTAGATATAGTCAATCATTAGTAGTATTAGCATATTTAGGGATCACCCGCTAGGTAGGCCTAATCTCAGGGGTCACCCATTAGATAGGATCCACCCCACAACAGTTATCCGTAATCTAGT
Organism: Capsicum annuum; assembly: GCF_002878395.1. Taxonomy (NCBI): domain Eukaryota; kingdom Viridiplantae; phylum Streptophyta; class Magnoliopsida; order Solanales; family Solanaceae; genus Capsicum; species Capsicum annuum. The sequence continues at coordinate 65,782,923 of NC_061112.1, read as the reverse complement.
ACTAGTAGACCCAATTATCAGTATTACAGTGTTAGTAAACTCAGATAATAGTTCAACAGTAATCAGAACTCAGTAGTTAGTTCCATTGCACTTCATTTTACAGTTTATGTACTTATGTATGTATTCTCACTCAATCATGTTCATGTTACTTAGTCAGTATAGTTCATGCCTATGAACCCTTACAGTCAGCCTTACCTTATCTGGCATACCAGTATATTTCTTTGTACTGGCGTATAATTTTCTCTTGTGCTACTATTTTTTATACCATGGGTTCAGACGCACAGGATCTCGAGCATCCTTAACAGTTCAGATTCAGCCAGCAGTAGTAGACTTAGCAGTGAACCTCATCATTTGAGGATGTTCTTTATTTCATTATTGCATTCGATTCAGTATTTCAATAGATGGAGTTAGTTGGGGGATTTGCCCATCAACTCTTTATTCAGACAGTTTCTAGGCTTCTCAAACTACAGTATTTTCATACAGATATTCAGTCTTGGTATTATTATACCTTAGACAGTTGTATTTCAGTTTTGAACCTAATGGCAAGTTTTCTGCTAGATTTCCGTATTTTACAGTATATTATTTAGCGTTCAGTTACAGATATCAATCATGGGTTAGCTTGTGGTCCTTCGGGATTATGAGCACTGTATAACATTTGGGCTTCAGAATTTGGGGCGTTACAGATTGTCTCTTAGAATATGATAGATATCTCACATCCATATTCTTGGTCCTCTTATATTGCAATGTATTCTTAGCCATGTTAAGAGCACTTGTGTTGTCATACATCAGAGGGATAGTATTTGAGACAAACCCAAAATCCTTTAATTTTTGTTTGATCCATAACAGCTGAGCACAACAAGAAGCTGCAACCACATACTTAGTTTCAGCAATAGATAAAGCAACTGAGTTTTTCTTATTAGAACCCCAGGAGATTAAGGAAAAAACCCAGAAAATTAGCCATTCCAGAGGTGATCTTTTATCCTCCAAGTCTCCAGCATAATCAGCATCAACATAGCCTACCAGATCAAAATTATCTCCAGGTGGATAGTACAGAACCAGGTCCCTTATCCCTTTAAGATACTTGCGAATTCTTTTTGCCGCTTTCAAGTGAGACTTCTTTGGGCATGCCTAATACCTGACATACATTCCCATACTGAATACGATATCTGGCCTGCTTGTAGTGAGATATTGTATGGATCCAATAATCCCTCTTTACATGGTCTCATTAAATAAGGGACCAAATTCATCATTATCCATCTTTGAACTGGTTCCAACTGGAGTTTCAATTGGCTTGGAATCTTCCATATTGTATTTCTTCAGTAGCTCTTTGATGTACATCTCTTGATAAATTATTGTCCCCTGAGAAGTTTGCTTAATCTGTGATGTGCTATAGAAATATAGCACTTTTGATGCCTAAAACAAGGAAAATATGAAAGTTTCTTAGGTTTCTTTGTTAGATATGATGCGTTTTGGGTATGTTTTGTAGGAAATTACATTTAGTATGCTAAGTTCGTGAAAAGGTGAAAATGGAGTTTTTGGCTACTTACTTGATCGATTTTAGGTTTCGTTCCCCTACTAAAAATGTCCCAGTGCGTATTAGAAGCACAAATCGGAGAAAACCTGAGGGAAGGCTAATCCTATCTAGGAAACTAGCCATCCCAAAATATATCCAGTGTGACACTTGCACATGGTCATAAAGACCACCCCTCACGTTGGCAAACGTGTGTTTTCGATAGCTGTTCCCCCGGGACATACACCTTCACTGCTTTACTACACAACTCTCTTTAAGCCCATATTAAAATATTTAACTCATAACCCAAACATTACATTAAGGGGCCAACCATTTATGCTCCATTACGTGGTATTGTCATACTGACTACAACTTGCAAACAATTAACATTAAGCCATTACCTTGGGGAAACCTTGTACCCCAGACTCCATTATTAAAATCAACTTTGGGGGATTTCATTGTACCCCACAAAGTTTTTGAAACCATCCTTAACCATTTTTCCATTTACACAATGCATTAGTTTCAAAGGGAATAGCCGAACCAAATGATAATTCATATTTCAAAAACAATTATGCAAGTGGGTCGACTTTATTATCAATTTTCATACCAAAACTAATTATTTAGGGAATACATTATACCCCTAGATTCATTCACCATTCCCATGCACCCCCAATGATTGTACAAACCAACAATTCATGCATAATAAATGACCCGACCAGACCCAAACAGGGGCTATGTCGTAATGGACATCCCAAGTCTAACTAGGATAGGAGACCACCCCCAATACCCAACCCAACTATTCAGAATATAACCTGAGTCAGATGAATTCCAAACATATAACAAGATAGCATCTAATTTCACAATTTTAGACTCTGGGATAGGTCTATGACCCTGACCAACCCAAATGAGCCCAACCATCCCAAACCCAACCGATAACCATAACCAAACCCAAACTATAAGCCAAAACCAAAACAATAACCAAGCCAAGTTCCATAACATAACATAAAAGGATGGAAAAGTGAGAAATTTAGTTCAAAGGGTATCAGCCCCAATGCCAATACCAATAGTAAGGCTGACACCAATACCAATCCCGCCCATACCAACTCAAAGTAGTTCCACAAAAGCCTCTAACAAAAAAAACCAATATCTGGTTGGGACATGCCTCCAACCATAGCAGAAACCAGTATCCATAAATAAACTAAAGTGTGTAAAAACATCCATGAATATGTAATGGAGCCTTCCAAAATATGGAATCTCACCATTTCAATCTAGTATGTGATCTCGAAATTCGATCACTAAGAAGGAGTAAAATGGTCGATTTTTGCATTGCATGGGGATACAGCCTCCCGAGGATGGGTTAGCTGGTGAATGCTAGCAAGTACTCAGGATAGGGTTAAAATAATGCCATCTAGTAAAACTAAGTGAATCAAGCATATGCATACAAAACATACATATATATATATAACCATGCCGGGAAAGGGAATTGGGTTTAACTTGCATTTAAAACCATTAAACTAGGTATGTGATACTTAACTATCCTAGAACCACCCATGGGCTATATGGGTCCAGTGTAACCCCCTAAACTATCCCCGATATGTGTAGCCGCATGAACCAGAGATACCATTAGAATTGGGGATTCCAAAGCACCCTTCACTCTCCATGATACATATATACAGTGAACTTAGAGGATTCCCATGTACCTCATAGTATCATATATGTTCTCCATGACCAACCCCTATGTCTGGAAACATGAGTTTTCAGTGTTCGTCTATTGGAATCGCACCTTCACGGTTAGCTATCACACCCCACCATTATTACCCAATTAAAACAATTTCCATCCAACCAAACCATTATTCGATTATTATTAAGCAAGTCTATAAAAAATGGTATCATCATCCCGACTATAGCTTGCAAACAATCCTTAGCCAACCATTTTATGTATAGTGATTCCTATGTACCCATAGACTACATTATCAATTTAACTTAGCGAAGTCACGTGTACCGCACAAGGGTTCCATTTTTAGGTTTGCTTGGGGGAATCCCATGTACCCCTTAAGTTGTTCATTAACATGTTCACTTGGGGCATTCTACAACTGTACCCTGCAAAGAAGTTTAATTAACCATAACCATGAACACCAAACCTTACCATTTAGCGATTTCAAACCATTTAAACTATTTATACCATTTAGGGTTCAATTACCAAACCATGCCATGCAATATTTCCATTGAAAGTCTAGTAATATAGTAAAAAAGCATTATCATAGGCATTTTATCAAACATGTTTGGGGCATAGCATTTCTAAAATCAATTCCAACTACCAATTAGCCATTCTCATGAAACCAATTATCCAAACCACCATTAAAGCATGTAAAAACATAATTAAAACATGGGAAAACCATAACTAAGCATTTAGTACAAAAATCCTCACACATTTTTGAAAACTCCAAAACCATACAATAATCATGCCTTGAAAACACTATATAAATTATGCCTTTAGTTTTAACTAAGAATGAGGGAGAAGTATCTTACCTTAGATGATGAAGGTGATGAAGAGAATTCACCCAATCAAGCCCCAAATTGATTACCTTAGTGAAACCCCAACCTTCCTTACCCAAAAGCTTTAGAGAGGATTAGAGAGTGTTTTCTAAGTGTTAATGAGAGGAATAATATGGCAAATAACCTCCCAAGTGTGATACAAGTCGTGGGGACTTAATAGGTTAAGTAAAGAAATGTCTAAATTGCCCCCACTTAATCTGCATAAAAATCCTGCCATAGGGTGCGACTATACCATACCGGCAGAATAAAATCATAAGAGGTTTGAATACTGTCCACTATACAAGTCCATGGTACGACTTGTACCCTGGGTTGCGGCTCATGGTATGCCACTCGTACTCAGATCCCAGTTATTTTACTAAGTCTCAGATAAAGTGAAGGAAAAACTCAAACCAAATGACCCGTATCCAAATATATGACTCGTACCAACCCAAGTCGTACCCATTCCAGAAACCAATCCAATATACCAACGAACACTAATCATTATACGACTAAGGCATACCACTCTTACCCCACTATACGACTGATACCCACTAGTCGTATATTGTCCAGAACCCAAAATTACAAAAAAATTTCTAAGAGTCCAAAACACAGGGTGTTTTAGTCTCCCACACTAGGATCATTCATCCTCGAATGATGAAAAGGGTATGTCAAACACAAGCACGATTCATTTGCATTATCAAATATCAATCCATCCTATAACCAAGTTAGAAAATAAATATGCAAGGATGTATTCTAACCATTAACTAAGTTAGAAAATAAATATTTGATGAAGAACACATAACTTTTGCATGAATATCCGAGGAATAAAACAAATACAGATATTTGGACGCCATGTCCGCTTCCGCTTCCCATGTAGCCTCTTCCACCTTGTGGTTCCACCATAGAACCTTAACCGAGACCACATCCTTGGTCCATAACTGCTGAACCTGCCGATCTAAGATTTTAACTGGCACCTCTTCATAAGACAAACAATCCAAGACACCTAATCCTTTTAACAGAACCACCAAAGAAGGATCACCAAGAGATTTTCTCAACATAGAGACATGAAATACCGGATGAATGGAGCTCAACGAGAAGGAAACTCCAATTCATATGCCTCATTATCAACCCTCTACAAAACCACATAAGGACTAATATCCAGGGGACTGAGCTTTCTCTTTTTACCAAACCAAATCACTCCCTTCATGGGAGATACCTTTAGGAACACCTTATCGCGACCTCAAACCCTAATTCTCTATACTTTACATCTGCATAGGACTTTCTGCAACCTTGGGCAGCCTTAAGTCTACCCCGAATCACCTTCATCTCTTTCATAGCCTAATAAACTAAATCTGGACCAAACATATTCGCCTCAACAAGCTCGAACCACCCAATAGGAGATCTACACCTCCTACCATATAATGCCTCAAAAAGGGCTATTCCAATACTAGTATGGTAACTATTATTTTAAGCAAACTCTACCAGAGGTAGATGCTAAAACCAATTGCCACCATAATCAATCACACAAGCCTGAAGTATATTCTCCAATGTCCGAATAGTCCTCTCTGCATGCCTATCCATCCGCAGATGAAAAACAGTACTCAGAATAACCTTAGTACCTAACCCTTTCTGAAAAAGCCACCAAAAGTAAGATGAAAATTATGAACCCGATCAGAGATAATCGAAACAAGTACCCCATGCAGTTTTACAATATCCTAAAGGTACAACCTCATATAGTCCTCAGCTAAAAAAGTTAGTCCACACAGGCAAGAAGTGAGTGAACTTGGTCATCCTATCCATGATGACCCAAATCAAATAAAATTAGTTTCAACACCAAGAAAGACTGGTAATGAAATCCATATTGATTACCTCCAATTTTAATTTCGGCAATTCCATTTCCTGATACAACCCACCAAGCCTCATGTACTCAATTTTGACTTGTTGGCACACCATGCACTTGGCCACAAAATCAGCCACATCCCTTTTTATACCATTCCACCAATAATCTCTTGAGATCATGATATATTTTTATCAAACCGAGATGAACAACATAGCGCGATTAATGCACCTTATCCAAAACCCTTTGTTGCAAACCATCAATATTAGGAACACATAATTGCTCTTGGTACCTCAAGGTACCATCACTCTTTGCCCACCTATATCACTCTTAATTTTCATCAAGATAGGATTTAGAATTTGCTTGTCATTGATCTCTGCACCAAGAGATGTCCAAACCACTTCCTGTACCATCACACCACTATCATTGAGCCCAAGAGACAAACTCCAAGATTAGCCAATCAGTAAATATTCTTCACCAATTCCCGCTTCTCCTTATCCATATGAGGTAAACTCCCTATGGAAAACCTACTAAGAGCATCAGATACCATATTAGATTTACCTGGGTGGTAGTGAATTCTGATATCATAGTCCTTGAGAAGCTCCAACCAGCTCCTCTTCCTGAGATTTAACTCTTTCTGAGTAAACACAAATTGTACACTCTTATGATAAAAAATGATGTCCATGTGCACTTCATATAAATAATGCCACCAAATTTTCAAAGCAAAAACCACCGCGAAAAGCTTCAAATCATGAGTAGGATAATTCCTCTCATGCACCTTTAGCTGCCTGGAAGCATAGGCAATCACCTTCCCATACTGTATTAAAATGCAACCAAGTCCCACTCGGGACACATCATAATAAACCAAAATCCCCTCATTATCTTTAGACAATGTCAAAATTAGAGCGGAAGTTAGGTTATCCTTCATATTCTCACAACTCCCCTCATAAACATCCGACCAAGAAAAATTTACCTTCTTCTGAGTCAACTACAACTATCGTTGAGAAACCTTCTACGAATTGCCTATAATACCTAGCCAAACCCAAGAAGCTCTAAATATTGGTTAGAGTCATGGGTCTAAGCCACTTTTAACCATAGACACCTTTTGCAGATTCATAATAATCCTCTCACAAGAAATAATATGACTAAGAAAAGTTACAATGTTCAACCAGAACTTACACTTTGAGAACTTGGCATACAACTGCTGCTCCTTCAAGGTCTGCAACACCACACAGAGGTGACTGAGATAATCCACCTCACTCTTAGAATACACCAAGATGTCATCAATGAACACAATGACAAAAAGATCTAGAAATTACCTGAAAACCCTATTCATCAAACTCATAAATGTCGTCGGGGCATTAGTCAAACTGAATGACATAACCAAGAACTCAAAGTACCCATACCGAGCTCAGAAGGCCGTCTTAGGGATATCCTCCTTCTTAATCTTAAGCTGATGATACCCAGACTAAAGATCTATCTTAGAAAAGAATTTTGCACCTTGCAACAGATCAAATAAGTCATCTATCCTTGAAAGAGATACTTTTTCTTGACGTTGCCTTTTTCAATTGCCTGTAGTCACTACACATCTGAAGGGAACTATTTTTCCTACGCACGAATAAAATTAGTGTATCCCAAGGCGACACACTAGGATAAATAAAACCCTTATCCACAACATCCTTAAGTTACTCCTTGAGTTACCTCAACTCAGTCGAAGCATCTAAAAGGAGGAATAAATACTGGATGAGAGTCCAGAACCAAATCAATACCAAATTCAATCTCCCTATCCGGAGGAACGCCAGGAAAATCATCTGGGAAGACCTCAAGAAACTCATTCACCATCAAAATAGAATAAAAAAAAGGACCTTCCAAGTAAGAATCTTTAACTAGGACTAGATGATAGAGACACCCTTTAGACATTAACCTCTGAGCTCTAAGATAAGAAATAAACCTCCCCCTAGGAGCTAGGGAACTACCCTCCCACTAAATGACCGATTCACCAGGGAATCTAAAAACAACCTTACGAGTCTAACAATCGAAGAGCATGTAATAAGAGTGTAACCAATCCATCCCTAGAATAATATCAAAATCCACCATATCAAGTTCAAACAAATCCACCAAAGTCCGCCTACTACCAACAAATACCACACCCCCTATAGACCCTTTTAGCAACCATAGAGTCGCCTACTGGGGTAGAAATAGAAAGAGGATCAACCATAAATGAGGTTTCATAAGAGAGAGTGGACCCCAGATCAAGCAAATAATATATGTCATGAGAAAAAAGATGTAACATACCAGTCATGACATTAGGTGATGCCTTAGATTCCTGATGACTAGCAAGAGCATATAACCTATTCCGACCTATGCCAGGAAGCAAAAACAGATGTAGGAGAAATACCCTTTGGTGTAGAAGTAGAAGATGAAGCAACCAGAGCCTTACTCACTCCCGAAGCACCTTTACCAACCAGACAGTTTCTAAGTATATGGGATGGTTGACCATATTTGAAACACTTGTCCTTTCCCTCATCACAGAAACCTCTATGTAAGCTAACATAAAACCAACAAGGAGGGCGTGATGAGGGCGACTGAGCCCCACTTTCCTGAGATTAGGCACCCTATGCTTAAAAATTATCTCCACCCTGCTGACGCCTATCACCCGACTATTTTTGTTAAGGAGCATTAGTTATAGAAAAGGAACCAAAACTTCCCCACTTCTTTTTTGGCCACTTACCACCATCCGGGCCACCTTGTTATTGCCCATTACCTTGTTTAGATGACCTAAACTTCTTACCCTATCTTGTTTAGATGACCTAAACTTCTTACCCTATCTTTCTCTAAACTCAGTCTATTTTCTTTTTTCTTCTTCCACCAGTTGCATATGAGCCACCAACCTAGACATATCCATACCCTTGATAAGAAATGCAGTCTTGCTCTTAAGGAAAAACTCCGGAGATAACCCAGAAGTGAACTTTCTCATCTTTTCTCGCATATTAGACTCCATATCCGGAGCATACCTTGACAACTGATGAAACTTCAAGACATATTGCGTGATAGACATTTTCCCTTACCTTAAATTAACAAACTCCTCCATTTTCACTTCCCTCAACTCCTAAGAAAAGAAACAGTCTAGAAAAGCATTAGAGAATGTCTCCCAAAAAGTCAACTTCTCAACATCACCTCTCACCTTATCCTACTCCTCATACTATTGGTATGCCACATTATTAAGTTGGTTAACAGAAAAATTTACCCCTTCCATATTTATGGACTACATCAACTTGAATATTTTTTCCAATTCATCCAAGAAACCATCAGGATCCTCCTTCACCTTCACACCAGTAAAAGTAGAAGGATTCATCTTCATAAATAGGCCAACCCTTGTGGCCTCAGAAGATAGAATACCAAATGTATCCCTCTCAGCCTAAGCAAACACCAACTAAGTGATTAACATGAATTGATTGGCAAAATTCTGCATTATTCACCTCAATTTGAGGAGGACTAGTAGCAACCGGTGGAACACTAAAACTATTAGGAACTGGACCCCTTGACCGAGTATGTATCCCCTGAGTAGTACATATCCCTTCAATATTATCCCCAGTTGGGACAAAAAGTTACCTTGTGTCACAGATTGCCGAGGCATGATCTGAAAAGCAAACAAACCAGGATTAGAAAAGATTCCAAGACTTTGTCTCCAATCATGAAAATAGAATACCAAGAAATTGAAACATTTCTAAATTTGTTGTAGCTCTCCCTTATGAGTGTGGTACGCTACACACTCTTTAAAAAGACCCTATTCAACATTGCTTTGTGGACTCCTAATTGACTATGAACCAAAAGTTCTGATACCAACTTGACCTAACCCGACTAGGGGCCTTGTCGTAATGGGCATCCCAAGTCAAACCAGGACTGGAGACCACTCCCGATACCTAGCCCACTTATCTAGCATATACCCTGAGTGGGATGAATTCCAAGCATATAATAAGATAGCGTGTAATTGCATAATTTTAGACTATGGGATAGTTCTATGATCATGACTGACCTAAATGAGCCCAACCATCCTAACCCAACTGATAACCATAACTAAACAAAAAATATAAGCCAAAACCAAAATAGTAAGCAAACCAAGTTCCATAATATAACATAAAAGGATGGAACAATGAGAAATTTAGTCCTACGGTATCAAACCTAATACCAATGCCAATACTAAGGCTGACACCAATACCAATTCTGCCCATACTGACCTATAATAGTACCACAAAAGCCCCTAACCAAAAGAAAACCAATATTCAATTGGGATATGCCCCCAACCATAGACAAAACCAATATCCATAATTAAAGTAAAGTGTGTAAAAACATCCATGAACATGAAATAAAGCCTCCCAGAATATGGAAACTCACCACTTCAATCTAGTAGCTGATCCTAAAATTCAATTACTAAGAAGAAGAAGTAGAATGGCCCATTCCTGCATTGCGTGGCATACAACCACCCGAGGACGGGTTAGCGGATGAATGCCCATAAGGAACTTTAATTAACCATAACCATGACCCCTAAACCTTTCCATTTAACCATTCCAAACCATTTATACCATTTAGGGTTTTATTACCAAACCATGCCATGTAATAGTTTCATTGAAAGTCCAATAATATGGTAAAAGCATTATCATAGGCTTTTTATCAATCATGTTGGGGGTATAGTGTTTCCAAAACCAATTCCAATTACCAATTAACTGTTCCCATGCAACCAATTATTCAAACCACCATTAAAGCTTATAAAAGCATAATTAAAATATGGGAAAACCATAACTAAGTATTTAATACCAAAATCCCAACACGTATTTGAAAACCCCCAAACCATACAATAATCATGACATTAAAACATGTTATAAATCATGCATTTAGTTGGAACTAACAATTAGGGAGCAGTAAGATGATGGAGAGAATTCACCCAATCAAGCTCAAATTGATCATGTTAGTGAAACCCTAGCCTTCATTTACTCAAACTCCTTAGAGTGGATTCAAGAGTGTTTTCTAAGTGTTAATGAATAGAATAATAGGGAAAATAACCTCCTAAGTGTGATATAATTCATGGGGCCTTAATCGGTTAAGTGGGAAATGTCTAGATTGCCCCCACTTAAACTGCATAAAAATCCCATCATAGGATATGACTATACCATACTGGTTATACCCTTCAATACGAGTGGTACCCACCACTCATACCCTAGATCTCCTCCTTAGACCCAATATTATCCAATATATGATTTATGCAAACCAAGTCATACCCATGCATACGACTAGTACCCTTGACCTGTACCCCTAGCAGATTAAAATCACAAGAGGTTTAAACACTGTGCACTATACAAGTCCATGGTACTACTCATACCTTGGGTTATGGCTCATAGTTAGCCACTCGTACTCAGATCTAAGTTATTTTCCTAAGTATCAGATCAAGTAAAGGAAAAAGCTAAACCAAATGATCCATATCAAATACTATGACTCATACCAACATAAGTCATACCCATTTTAGAAACCAATCCAACCCATCAACCAACACGGGTAAGCATACGACCAAGGAATACCACTCATACCCAACATACCACTCGTACCCTATTATACGACTGGTGCCCACCAGTCGAGTGTTGTCCAAAACCTAGAAATCGAGAAAATTGTCTAAGGGTCCCAAACTCAGGGTGTTTTAATAAATCAATAAAAATCATGAAAAAACATAAAAACAATTTATATCCAAAACCATCAACCCATAGTTCAAAACCCAACACCAAAACCATGAATAACAAACCATTTTTCATGCCATTAATAAAATACATATATAGGGAAAGAGGTACATACCTTAGACACACAAGGATTTGTGAACTATTGGGAAATTGGAACTCGAAAGATGAACGTATGATAAAACCCTTAAGTTTTCTTGGTTTTTTGAGTTTTTAGAGTGAAATAATAACTTTTGTGTCATGAAAATTTATGAAAATAGGTTCATATAGTTTATAAAGGTCGTTCATAGGTGAAAATACCCCAATACCTCTCATCCCAAGTAACCAAAATCAAAAAGTGCCCAAATTTAAAGCATCTACATGGCGTGGAGCTTATAGCGGAGATTATCGTCCATGACACGTTGAAATCGTGGACCCTCACTGGTTCCTGATGAAAATGTTCATAACTTTTTGCTCGGGTATTAGATTAAGGCGAAATCAGATGCGTTAAAAAGATGAAAAAATTATATATAATTTGGTGGGACTTAAGCTCTAGAATTTCATATATTTTAGTAATTATACACGTTAGTTGAACCTTCCAGAATCGAATTTCAAAATATGGTCAAATCAAAAGTTCTTAACTCAACTTCACTCTAAGTGCTTACTATGAACATTAGTCCATTCAAAAGCACTTTACAAACTAGGAAAATGATCATGACACTTATATTTATATACAAATAATAGGATTCAAGTTTTTACATGTAGGAATAGTGGTTCAAATTCTATCTTGAAAATGCTGGGTGTGACTTATCTCCCCCTTAGAATCATTTGTTCTCGAATGATGGATAGGAAATTTTTTGAAGCTTTAGAAGTATGAAACAAGGTATGTAACTTCACATTTATAATTCCCCCTTAAGAAAATTTATATAGAAATCAAAAGAAAAGGGCTCCATGGAATCTCCAAGTAAATTATGTAAGCATGAATCATGAGACAAAGAGACAAGGTTGTACAAGGTGTAAAAGACGCAAAGCCCCTCACCCCAAGAGAGAAAATTAAAACTGGATGAGATTTTACACCTCAACATGGCATACTACCCATCGCAGAGGCTAACCTCCATGCCACACCGCTTATCACAGAGAATAGCCGCCATGACACATTGATATCACCGAGGCTTACTTCCTCCGTGTTCCAAAGTTGCCTCGTACCCCTTCTAAAATTTTTGAAACTCCCTCAGATGATCCTATCAATATACCTAAACACCATTTAAGTCCAAAATCAATGTTTTAAACATGGGTGGGTCAAGAATAAAATGATGAAAATTTTGAGGGTAGTAACTAATAGTCCTTAAATATCACAATACTTTAACTACAAATATCATACTTCATCATTTCAATTTTGAAATTTCCCCCCAAGGCACATCACTACAAGAGCTTGAGTCTAACTACACATTGCTTGGACATTGACGTCTACTCCAGAGTTAAAAGGTGCTAACTTAAGCTACAAGAATCTATACCTTACATCCATCCTAGAATACTACTCAACCCTATCACTGTAGTCAAACAATATCATGTCTTATTAAGATACTAGCCATATAACACAATGGTTTTTGTATCTATTAATAACAACTTTTAAGCTTACATTTACTACACCCACTATACGGATCTCCCCGCCAAAAACCCAGCAACCTTAACACTTTCCCAAGGATTTTAACCATATATTCCTTTCAGAACTATTTCACACCAAAAAAGTTTCATCTCACTCTTCCCGTTTTATCTATAACCTTAGTTTGAGTAGCCATACCAAAATTTTTACTGTAAAGATTAATACTTTTCTAACCTAGAACATTATTATGCTTCCATAACCACTACCATCCTAAAACAAAGAGAGTAACTGAGGGAATAAGTACGAGCTTTAAAGATCGGAGTGATAGCATTCAATTACATCATATACTTGTTGCAATACTCAAGGTGGGGTCTGTGACATAAGATATGATCCAATAAGCATGAAGGGCTTCACATATTAAAATACCAGGATCATAATTAGAGGGACGAAGCATGGGCATAGGTTGTATAGAGAACTAGAAACTTAGGTATAGATACCATTTGAATATGGGGGATGAGGGTAGAATGTCCTCTTAAGCCGAGATGGGAGGAATTTGCTAGAGTATGAATTGATTTAACATGACTCACCCTTGAAATTCACCTCCATGAGGAAATTCAAGATTTGCATCATCTTCCCCTTAGCTCAAAGGTCACTATCCCAATCTTGAAAGTATAACTCCTCATTAAATCTATACGCACAACACTCTCCATAGTGGGAGGAGGTATCACTATGCACAAAAACACAAAATCCCCTTCGCAACTTTAATATAAAAACACTAAATCTTTCTAGGACACCGCCTACAGGGATACTAATCATAACTTCCTCTAATCTTTAAGGTCATTGCCTTATAACTAACATTTTCATGGGCATAGACATCCATGCTTCTAAACACATAACACTATATTGTCAACTCATTAGAATACTAGCATTACACCTCTAATAGCATGACCTCATAACTTAACAAAACTTTAAAAACAATACCAAGGGTTCATATAGTATATCCATTTCTCTCTCAATTCAGCTCTACATAATACTATATAAAAACTCCCTAAACTTCTCCATACTAAGAAATTTAAAAACATAAGCTAGGTATACATGGTACTCATAACTCAAGACCGAGCACACTTTATTCTTATGACCTAAGGCACTTATCCAACTATTGATTTAGCCAACATTTATACTTCAACACTAGGCCTCATGCATATATTAGAATTACACATTCCAATATTTCATAAGTCATCAACCTAAACTCTTTCACACATTACATCAGACCTATTAATTCACTCCTATAAATCTTCCATCACTATCCCGGAATCAACATTCTTATAAACATAATTAACATCTAAAGTTGAAACTTAGTGTCTAGCAACAATAGATGTACCACCAACGAAATATCCCACATAATATACTAGTCCACCAAATAGATAAATCCACCTAAATTCTTTATTTAACTTAACTATAGCCCACAAACACATTCTTTCTCACCACCTTACTACTACACCTTAATATTTCTTACACATCTTCTCACATACTAAACTAGCTTACAACTACTACATAAAAATCAAGGGACCCTTACCATATTTAAACCACCTAAAAAGGAAAGTATGTAACAGACCTGGTATACTGATATCTAAAGAACTATGTGAGTTCTTTTACTGACACTAATACTAAAACTATGGGAGGTAGTTGTTTAACCGACTTGCCCCATATATGCTATTATAGCTAAGATAGGGTCCAATCTCTGCCCTGACTGGAAGGGTGTCAGTACGGCACCACTGGTAAGGATAACATGTGAGCAACCCTCATATAACAGGTAACTCTAGTGAGAATGGCAAGAAACCTTATATAATAGGTTAAGCCACCTCATCTACCCTCATATAACAAGCTGCGATGTCTTAACATATGCTGGCTACGTAGTTCTAGAATGCAAGGATGATTGATAAGAATCATACCCTCATATACAGATGACTTTCCATCCTTCGGTTCACTTGGTGCTAACTCCTACACCCATCTGAAGAGACTAAACATGATTCAACTGACTGTACATAGATAGATTAACTGACTTCAGTTGACTGACAGACTAGTACTATTATCTGAGAGTTAACTAGGATTATGAGATTTTTGAGGTTTTCTGAGTCAAATGACTGAATGAGTTCTATAGATTATAGCTTGACTGAGATTATTGTGACAACATGACATGGATCTAGGTACACAACTATGTTTTTTGGGTACGAATACCCCCAGGACTCGATAGAAGAAAACTAACACACATGATATTACTTGATCACAAGATTGGAGTCCACAATTTGCTATATCATTAGTAGGGGATAGTATACGTCATGTATTTAATCAATACGTCAAACATGGTAGGGAAAGCATGGATATAATTCGCACAAAAAATTCATATTTCCATCATCATACATACTTCATACCATCACCATAACAATACATAAATAACATGGGCATTCATATTGAAGTGTATTACTAACATGGATTTGTTATTTAGATATCATGAAATCATGTAATTATGAACTTCTAACATTATAGGCATTTTATCAAGAACTTTACATGCATTCTTTAAGGCATAGGTGGATTTCATACTTGCATTAGTTCAACCTACCCAAAGTTTATGATTTTCAAACAACAATCACCTATATTTCATGAAAAACATCCTTAGATATCATCTCAAAACTTGTACAACAATCATCAATGTGTACATGATTATATCACAACAAAAGTTTACAAAATAACATTTAAAAGCATGATTCTTGAACTCTATGAATGAATTGGATCCATAGATGAATACTACACATACCTTAAAGCTTGATCTTGAAAGAGATCTAATATTTCTGAAGGTGCCTGAAGAAATCCTTTGGCTTTCCCTTGATTTTTATTGACTAGGGTTTCACCCCTTTGGGAAAGTATGTTCTTGTTCCTGAGGAGATGATTTTGAGAGAAAACCCTAATTTATGGTTGAAAGTGTGTAAGAGAGCTTTTTGAGATGTTTTAACTAAAGAGAATGGAAGATAATACGTTCCTTAAGTGTTATAAGTTGTGGGAAGTAAAGGAAAAAGACCAAAATACCCTTATTAAATAAATTCCCAGTTGCTAAAAATAATAGCTGACGACATTTGTGACAAGGCATCAAAAATATGGTAAGCCTTCAAAAATGTCATCACACAGAAGCTGGAATTGATGGTTTCTACCTAAGTCTGACGACCTTCGTGGTAGGGAGTCACAAATATGGTAATATACCATGAATGTCATCACTTAGGAGCTGGTTTCTACCTAAGGCTGATGGCCTTCGTGGTAGGGCGTCACAAATATGGTAAGCTACCATGAATGTCGTCACACAGGAGCTGGATTTTGCCTAAGGCTGACGACCTTTGTGGTAGGGCATCCCAAATGTGGTAAGCTACCATGAATGTCGTCACACAGGAGCTATATTCTGCCTAAGGATGATGACCTTCATGGTCGAATGTAAGCTACCACGAATGTCATCACACTGTTTCCAGCCTGACATGCTGGAGTAAAATAGGAATAACTCTTCGATCAAATATCGGATTTAGGCAAAATTGGTATCGTTGGAAATATAATTCAATTATATATTCATTTATAGGTTGTGAGATCAAAAATTCCAAGTATAATAAGAGGTCTTCTTGTTTGAAATTGACTATACCAATATCTTTCTCAAGAATTCAGTCGGTAAGGAATGTTTTGATTCGTCTGATAGATGGAAGTTAGGATGTACTATGCATGATCTTGGTATATGGCTCTAATAGTGGTTTGGATTTTTTGGGGTATTACAGTATCTCTCCTTTGGAAAAATTAGTCCTCGAATGATGAGGGGAGAAAAGATAAAATAAAGCATACACTGATCATGCTCAACTGGCACACAATTTTAGGACTGAATTGAATTCTAAACTTAATATAGCCCAACTGTACATACATATTTGATGCATGACTGATAAGATGAACTCATGAATGCATGATAAGCTACTTACTGATACTTGATACCAATTTTGAATATATAACTGAATAAGCTTAATAAAAATGGTTACCTCGAGCTAAGTATGAATTAGCAGAGAAAATATGAGGGGACTTGGTTTGCATGTCTGCTTCTGCTTCCCAAGTAGCTCCTTCCATGGACTGATTCTGGCAAAGAACCATGACTAGAGGGACTTCTTTGTTCCTCAGCCTACGAGTTTGATAGTCGAGGATTTCGACTGGAATCTCTTCATAAGAAAGGCTATTCTGAATGTCAAAGCTCAGAATATAGACTACAACTGCTGGGTCACCTATGCACTTCTTGAGCAAAGAGACATGGAAGACTGGATAAACTGAGGCTAGATCTGAAGGCAATTTGAGTTCATAGGCTACCTTGCCGAAGCGACTGAGAATCTTGAAGGGACCGACATATTAGGGACTGAACTTTACCTTCTTGCCGAATCTCTTCACTCCCTTCATGGGAGAGATCTTGAGATAGACATAGTCATTGACCTCGAATTTAAGATCCTTTCCACGAATATCCGCATAAGACTTCTGTCGGCTCTGAGCTTTTCGAAGTCTTTCTCAGATCAACTGAACTTTCCCTAAGGTATCAAATACTAAGTCAGGCCCTATGACTGCAGTTTCACTAAATTCAAACCAACAAATCAAAGACTTACATCTCCTACCATAGAGAGTTTCGAATGGAGCCATCTGAATATTGGAGTGATCACTGTTGTTGTATGTGAACTCAATCAAAGGTAAGTGGTCATCCTAGCTTCCCTTGAAATCAATTGCATACACCCTTAGCATATCTTCTAGAGTCTGAATGGTCATTTCTGCTTGACCATCTGTCTAAGGATGAAACACTATACTGAGATGAACTTGGGTACCAAGACCCTTTTGGAATTCTTTCGAGAAGTAAGAGGTAAACTAGGTACCTCTATCTGAGATGATAGATAGTGGAACACTTTGTAATCTGACCAACTCCCTGATATAGAGTTTGGCATAATCCTCAGTTGAGTAAGAGGTAGAAACTGGAAGGAAATGAGCTGACTTGGTCATTCTGTGTATAATGACCCAAATTGAATCATGCTGATGATGTCTTCTAGGAAAACCTATCACAAAGTCCGGGTTTACTTCTTCCCACTTCTAAGTAGGAGTAGTGAACTCCTGTATGGAACCACTAGGTTTTTGATACTCTATCTTAACCTGCTGACATGTAGAGCTCTTAGCCACAAACTCTGCAATATCCCTCTTTATCCCACTCCACCAATAGATCTCCCATAAGTAGCGGCACATCTTAGTAGCCCCTGGATGAATAGAGTATCGTGCACCATGCATTTCTGCAAGAATTCGCTGCCTCAATTCATCTACACTGGGTACACACAGACAACCCTGACAATAAAGAACACCATCTCCCCCGTAGGAGAAAACCTCTACTTCCTGATTCTAAAATGACTCTTTTATCTTGACAAGGCTAGGATCCCTGTCATGCTTCTCTTTCACCTTGGAATCTTGAGATGACTCTGAACTACTCTGAACACATACACCACCCTCTGAAGAGTCGACTAAGTAAACGCCTAGTATGGCAAGCTGATGAATCTCCTGAGCTAATTTCTTCTTACCATCCTCAACATGGAAAACACTACCCATGGATAGTCTACTGGGTGCATCGGCCACTACATTGGCCTAGCCAGGATGATAAAGGACACTAATGTCATAATCCTTCCAAATCTCTAACCACCTTCTCTGACGAAGATTAAGATCCTTCTAGGAAAAGACATACTGAAGGATCTTATGATCTATGAAGACATCTACATAAAAACTGAATAGATAATGCCTCCAAATCTTTAAGACAAAGACAACTGCTGCTAACTCAAGGTCATGAGTAGGATAATTCTTCTCATGGTGCTTTAACTGTTTGGAGGCGTAGGCTATGACTCTACCATGATACTTGAGGACACAACCTAAACCTACTATGGATGCATCACAATATACTACGAATCCATCGGAACCGTTGGGAAGTGCTAAAATTGGAGCTGAGGTGAGTCGAGTCTTTAAATCCTGAAAACACTTCTCACAAGGTTCTGACCACTGAAACTCGACCTTCTTCTGAGTCAATCTAGACATAGGAGATCCAATAGAATAAAATCCCTAAACAAACCGTCGGTAATAACCAGCCAAACCCAAGAAACTCCTGATAACTGATGGAGAGATAGGGCGAGGCCAGTTTTTTACCGCTTTGGTTTTCTGAGGATCTACTATAATACCATCACCCAAAATAATATGGCCAAGGAATGATACTAATCTTAGCCAAAATTTGCACTTACTAAACTTCGCGAACAACTAGTGATCCCTGAGAGTCTGAAGAACAATTATGAGATGGTTTGAATAATCACGCTCTGTGCGAGAATAGACTAGAATATCATCTATGAATACTATGATGAATATATACAAGTACTGCTTGAAAATCCGGTTCATCAAGTCCATGAAAGCTGTAGGGGCATTGGTAAGACCAAAGGACATGACTAGAAATTCAAAGGGACCATATCGAGTACGAAAAGCTGTCTTCTGAATGTCACATTCTCTAACTCTGAGATAATGATAGCCTGATCTGAGGTCTATCTGTAAGAAATAACTGGAACCCTGAAGTTGGTCAAACAAGTCATCTATCTTAGGCAGCGGGTACCTGTTCTTGACCGTCACTTTGTTGAGCTGACGGTAATCAATACACATCTAAGAGAACTGTCTTTCTTGCGCACGAATAAGACTGGCGCACCCCCATGGGGATACACTGGGCCTGATGAATCCCTTATCTAAGAGATCCTTCAACTGATCTTATAGTTTCTTTAGTTTTTCTGGTGCCATTCTGTATGTTGGAATAGAAATAGGCTGAGTATCTGGGAGAAGGTCTATGTCGAAGTCTATTTCCCTTTTGGGAGAAATGCCTAGAAGATCTTCGGGAAAGATGTCTGAATATTCATTAACCACTAGGACTAATTCAAGACTGGGAGATACGGAACTGGAATCCTTAACATGTACGAGATTATACATACACCCCATAGAAATCATTTTCCTTGCCCGAAGGTAAGAAACTGGCTGATCCCTGAAAGACGAAGTGCTACCCTTCCACTCTAGGATGGGCTCATTCGGGAACTAAAACTGAACTATCCTATTTCTGCAGTCCACTATGCAATAGCAGGAATGAAGACAATCTATGCCGAGAATGACATCAAAATCAGTAATCTCTAACTCGACTAGATCTGCTAACATAGATTTTTGAAATATCATATCCGGGCAGTTCTTGTATACCTGCCGAACTATGATGGTTTTAACTACTGGGGTAGATACTGAAAAGGGCTCTGCTAAAATTTTAGGATTGATTATGAAGTCGCCTGCTATGTATGGAGTGACAAAAGACAAGGGTGCACCTTGGTCTAGCAAAGCATAAACATGAACATGGAAAATCTGTAATGTACCAATAATGACATCAGGAGAATTTTCCTGATCCTTTCGGGTCTTAAGAGCATAGAGTCTATTTGGGCGTTGGCCACAAGTAGCACTGGAAGTGGCACCCTGCAAGTTTGGGTGATTGAACTGAGCTGTGGAGCGATTCTGCTGACCTTGAGGACCTGGTAGAGAAAAGTCCCTAACTCTGTGGCCTAACTTGCCACAACCAAAATAAATTCCTTGAACCGCTCTGCACACACCCTGATGGTGCTTACCGCAGGTCTGACATTAAGGATAAGTGCGGGCACTGCTAACACTGCTCTAAAATTTAGAGCCTGGTGCTCTGTCTCTATTTTCATACCTGAACTTCGGCACTGGGGCACTAAAGGAGAAAGGTCCTGGAACTACTGACTTAGGACAAAAGTGCAAATAATTTCCTCCATCTGATTTGGACTGAGCAAAACTGAAACTACCTGATCTTGCTCTCTTGTTCTACCTCTCTCTAGTCTGAACATTCTACTCCTCTATCTGTTGAGCGTGGGTTATGAGCCTGGCTAAAGTCATATCACTGTTCAGCATCACAAACCTACACTTATTCACCATACTATTATTTACCCTGACACGAACTTACTCATCTTAGCCCTATTTTCTGCAACTATATGAGGGGCATATCTAGCTAGCTAAGTAAATCTAAGAGAATACTCTCTAACTGTCATATTTCCCTGCCTGAGATTGATGAACTCAAGAACTTTGGCCTCTCTCAGCTCTTAGGGAAAGAATCTGTCACAGAAAACTGTGAAAAATTCTTCCCACTCAACAGGACCTGCATGCCCTAACCTTTCTGCTAACCACTGCTTGCACCAAGTGTGAGCAACATTTTGCAATTGGTATACGGCTAACTTGGCACTCTGAGAAGAGGTGCCTCCCATGATATCAATGACCTTCTAGACTTGGTCAATGAATTCCTGAGGATCCTCGTCTGGCTTAGACCCAAAAAAAGATAAAGGGTTCATTCGGGTGAAGTCCTGAATCCTAGCTGCTGCTGAATTGGCTACTGGGTTGGCCAGAATGATTGCTGGTCATTCATTCTTTGCAGGTACAGACTGAGCAAGAGCGGTAAATGCGATCCTAAACTCCGCATGAGAAACTTGTTCGCCCAAAGGATCTTCGGGCTGAGGAGCTAGCTGATTTCTTCTTTTTGGAGGCATGTTTCTAAAATAAGAGAAGAGTGGATTAGACGGAGAGACTAACTTAAAATTATGGTTACTAGCATGACATGAATACTGAAGAAAGGGAACTATTCCTAGAACATCATATAGCCTCCTGTAAATAAATATGTCTCGCAACACACCCATGTACAAGACTCTACTAGATGAGGCTTTCAAATTTCCTAGGACTCTATTGAACCTTAGGCTCTGATACCAAGTTTGTAACACCCCAATTTTCTGAATCGGAATGCTACATGGTACTTATGACCCAGAAGGACCATAAGCTAACCCATGACTGATATCTGTACCTGTCCACTACAATATATAATGTAATAATGCAGAAAATATGAACATGTAGGCCATAAGGTTCAACTGAATAAAGAATCTATAAAATAGTAACATTCGTGCGGGTGAAAGATACCCAAAACAAATGAAAACTAAATCAAATCTGAACTAAATCTGAAAGCCTCTAAATACTGTCTGAATAAGGAGTTGAAGGAACATGTCTCCAACTAACTCCATCTAGCAAAATTGAGCTGAAATAATAAATAAAATAAAACAATATCATATCATCCTCGAATGAAGAGGACTCACTGCAACTCTATATACTAGAATACAGCTACTACTACTGGTATGGAACTCATGTCTCTGAACCTATGGTGTAACATGAAAAGAAAGCACCATAGCGCAAATACGTTAGTACAACTGGAGTACTGAGTATACGAGTGAGGCAGGCTAATGCAAAGGGATTACACGCATGAATAATACTACTGACTGACTGATATGGACGTAATAGTATAAACATACATACATAGTAACTAAGATCATGAGAACGTGATGACTAAATCTGTATGCTAATACATGGCTGGAATAGTAGTTCTGATAATATGGATGACTGTATCTGACAACCCTTAATTTGGTTGAATTCTCTGAGTTCTGTGCTATAACTAAATTTTACCGTATCTAACAGTCCTAGTATACTGATATCTGAAAAACTATCTGAGCTTTTTTACTGAGACTGATATTGAAACTCTGGAAGGTAGTTGTTTAACCGACATGCCCCATATGTGCCATTATGGCTAAGATGGGGTCCAATCTCTGCCCTGATTGGAAGGGTGTCAATACTGCGCCACTGGAAAAGACAACATGTGAGCAACCCTCATATAATAGGTAACTCTAGTGAGAATGGTGGGAACCCTCATATAACATGTTAAGCCACCTCATCTACCCTTATATAACAGGCTGCGATGTCTCAACCTATGCTCGCTACATAGTTCTAGAACGCAAGGATGACTGCTAAGAATCACACCCTCATATATAGGTGAGTTCCCATCCTTGGGTTCAGTTGGTGCTAACTCCTACTCCCATCTGAAGAGACTAAAAATGATTCAACTGACTGTACATGGACAGATTAACTGACGGAGTAGTACTATTATCTAAGAGTTAACTGGGATCATGAGATTTTTGAGGTTTCCTGAGTCACATGACTGATTGAGTTCTATAGATTATAGCTTGACAGAGATTATTGTGACAACATGACATGGTTCTAGGTACACAGCTATGTTTTTTGGGTACGAATACCCCCAGGACTCGATAAAAGAAAACTAACACACATGACATAACTTGATCACAAGATTAGAGTCCACAATTCGCTATATTATAAGTAGGGGATAGTATACTTTATGTATTTAATCAACATCTCAAATATGGTAGGGAAAACATGGATATAATTCGCACACAAAATTCATATTTCCATCATCATACATACTTCATGCCATCACCATAAGAATACATAAATAGCATGGGCATTCATATTGAAGTGTATCGCTAACTTGGAATCGTCATTTTGATATCATGAAATCATGTAAATATGAACTTCTAACATCCTAGGAATTTTATCAAGCACCTTACATGCATTCTTTAAGGAATAAGTGGATTTCATACCTGCATTAGTTCAACCCACCCAAAGTTCATGATTTTCTACCAACAATCACATATATCCATGAAAAACATCTTTAGATATCATCTTGAAACTTGAACAATAATCATCAATGCCTACATTCTTGTATCACCACAAAAGTTTACAAAATAATATTTAAAAGCCTGATTCTTGAACTTTATGAACGAATTGAATCCATAGATGAACACTATGCATACCTTAAAGCTTGATCTTGAAAGAGATCTAATGTTTCTGAAGGTGTCTGAAGAAATAGTTAGGCTTGCCCTTGATTTTTCTTGACTAGGGTTTAACCCCTTTAAGAAAAAATGTTCTTGTTCCTGAGGAGATGATCTTAAGAGGAAACTCTAATCTTGTGGTTGAAAGTGTATGAGAGACATTTTGTGATGTTTTAACTAAAGAGAATGGAAGATAATACATTTCTTGAGGGTTATAAGTCGTGGAAAGTGAAGGGAAAAGACCAAAATACCCTTATGAAATAAATTTCCAGTTGCTAAAAATAATAGCTGACGACATTTGTGACAAGGCGTCAAAAATATGGTAAGCCATTAAAAATATTATCACACAGAAGCTGGAATTGATGGTTTCTGCCTAAGTCTGATGACCTTCATGTCAAGGCATCACAAATGTGGTAATCTACCACGAATATCATCACTAAGGAGCTTGTTTCAGCCTAAGGCCAACGGCCTTCGTGGTAGGGAGTCACAAATGTGGTAAGCTACCACGAATGTCGTCACACAGGAGCTGGATTCTTCCTAAGGCTGACGATCTTCGTGGTAGGGCGTCACAAATGTGGCAAGCTACCATGAATGTCGTCAGAAGAGAGCTGGATTCTGCATAAGGCTGACGACCTTAGTGGTAGGGCGTCACAAATGTGGTAAGCTACCACGAATGTCATCACACTATTTCCAGCCTGACGTGCTGGAGTAAAATAGGAATAACTCTTTGCTCCGATTTAGCATTTAGGGAAAATTGGTATCGTTGGAAAGATAATTTAATTATATATCTGTTGATAGGTCATGAGCTCAAAAACTCCAAGTATAATGAGAGATATACTTGTTTGAAGTTGACTATACCAATATCCTTCTCAAGAATTCAATCGGTAAGGAATGTTTTGATTTGTCTGATAGCTAGGAGTTATTTAAAGCCTTAATATATATATAACCTACTCATAAAACTATAAAATAACCATAATGTACTATGCATGATCTTGGTACATGGCTCTAATATTGATTTGGATTTTTTGGGGTAATACATAACCCCAGCTGGAAGGGCATCAGTACCGTGCCACAGGTAAAGACAAGCTGAAGAGTCACCCTTATCTGGTAGGTTCTCTGAACAAGAATGGTGGTACCCTCAACTAGTAGGTAGAACACCTCATCAATCCTCAATCTGGCAGGTTAATGTCTCAATCTACGCTAGCTATATAGTTCTGGAACACAAGGACTGCTTTTGAGGATTACACCCTCTATTGGAAAGTGAGTCCTCATCATTGGGTTCACTCGGTGTTGAATCCTACTCCCAACTGAATAGACACTGATTTGATTTCTAAACATTTCTAGGCTAGACTGAACTATTATTGATCATGTTAACTTACTAAACTGGACTGAGTTTACTGAGTACTGTAACTGACTGCGTGTTCTGAGTTCTATTTGATCATTGGATATTCTGAGTTTGTTACTGACTGAATACTATTATATGTGACATCACTGAGACTATTATAAAGTTACTGTAGTTTGAGGCAAACAACTAGATTGTCGGGTATTAGATACCCTCAGGACTCGATAGCACGAAAAGTAATACAGTATGATCTTAAAAAGAATTACAATGTTCATAACTCATTTATAGAGACATTTTATCAAACACTTGTAAGATATAAGCTTGCACATATGCTAGCATATCATGATTTCACCATTTAATCCACATGAGCAATTTATGAAACACTTGGGGAACATAATCTTTGCACATAATACCACATATGTCAAAATAAATTTACATGAATCTTGAAATAAAGCATGAACCCAATTAACATCATAATCATGAATACATCACGCCCAACATGGAATTCATGAAATCAACAAAATTAAAGTTTTAAAAGAGGTTGTTGAACTACAAGGGTGGAAGGAAACCCTTGGATGAACACTTCACATACCTTGATGCTTGAATTCATGGAGACCGATGGTTTGTTATTGAAGATTTGCTCTTGAAATTAAAAGCCCTAGGGTTTGTTCTTGAGTAAATTTGAGAGAATTTGTAAGAAAGTGAGCAATTTAGCCTCTAGGGTCATTTGATTTCATGTTTTGGGGCTGAAAATAGGTGGGAAAATGACCCAAATACACCTCAAGATGTGGCTTTTAACGTATGAAAATATTCCCAGTGATGCACATATTGAAGCACCGCATCGATGGCATCAACACGATGACCAATGCGCCTCATCGAGTTCGCATTGGTTTACTAGAATTGCACTAAAAGCCAGGGTATAAATTAAATGTCGACGCGATGGGTGATGTAATGCATCAAAATCTTGTCGACCCACTATTTTGGTTACCTGAGCATGGTTCAAACGAGGTTCAAAAAATCTGAAACTCACCTGAAGTGACCTACTGACATTCCTAATCATGAATCAACCTAAAAATCAATATTTTAAGGTCATAAGGATCGTGAAATAGGATCACCAGCTTACAAAGGCTAAAATACTTCTAAGTAGAAACACTTGGTTGAAATTTTTGGATTTTGGGACCTCTTTTCAAGCTTTAACAGACTGAGTTAAGCTTAGAAATTTGTGGCGTCTTACAATATCTCCCCCTTGGGAATATTTGTCCTCGAATGAGACTAACTAAGTTGAGAATACTGATAGATTGGATTTATATACTGAACATGCACAACTTAAGCGTGACTACATAATTGAAAATACTAATATAGTAAAATTTTATACTGACCATGCATAACTAAAGCATGACTAAGTTTTGAAAACATGACACATGAGTGAGATGTTTCATGAAGGTATGCATGATATAAAAATTCTATGCAACTTAACCGATACATAGTTATAAAGGTAATCTAAGTATGAAACTCAATAAATTCAAGAAAAATGGTTACTTTGAGCCGAGTCTGATTTTGCGGAGAAGAGGTGAGGATACTTGGTCCGTATATCTGCTTCAGCTTCCCAAGTAGCTCCCTCAACGGACTAATTCCGCCAAAGAGCTTTGATTAATGAAACTTCTTTGTTCCTCAGTCTACGAACCTGATGGTAAAGAAGTTCGACTGGGATCTCCTCATAAGAGAGACTGTTTTGAGCATCTATACCCTCTAAAGGGACTACAACTACTGGATCTCCTATGCACTTCTTTAGCAAGGAGACATGAAACAATGAATGTACTAAAGCTAAGTTTGAAGAAAACTCAAGCTTGTAAGCTACCTTTTCAAAACGGATGAGAATTCGGTATGGAGAGACATATCAAGGACTGAGCTTCCCATTCTTGCCAAATGTTTTCACTACTTTCATAGGAGTGATTTTCAAATACACAAAGTCACCAATCTCAAACTCGAGATCCTTTCTTCGCACATCTGCATATGGTTTCTATTGGCTCTGACCTGTCTTAAGCCTTTCCCAGATCAACTGAACCTTTTCTAAGGTATCAAATACCAAGTCAGGTACTACCACTATGGCCTCACACACTTCAAACCAACCAATATGAGATCTACATCTCCTTCTATAAAGTGCCTTGAATGGAGCCATTTGAATGCTAGAATGATAACTATTATTATATGTGAACTCAATCAAAAGCAAGTGGTGATCCCAACTACCCTTAAAGTCAATGGAAGACGCTCATAACATATCTTCAAAAGTCTGAATAGTCCTCTCTGCTTGACCATCTGTCTGAGGGTGGAAGGTTGTACTGAGGTAAACTTAGGTACCAAGACCCTTTTGGAACGCTTTCCAAAAATGAGAGGAGAACTGCATACCTCTATTTGAGATGATAGACAATAGAACTCCATGAAACTTGGCATAATTCTCGATTGAATAAGAGGTATGACCTAGTAGGAAATGAGCTGATTTGGTCATCCCATCTACAATGACCTAAATCGAATTATGCTAATGACGAGTATGGAGCAAACCCATCACAAAGTCCATATCACTTTCTCTCACTTCTATATAGGAATACTAAACTCTTGCATAGAACCACTAGATTTTTGGTTCTCAATCTTAACCTACTAATATGTAGAGCACTTAACCACAAACTCTTCAATGTCTCTCTTCATCCCACTCCACCAATAGACCTCTCGAAAATCACGATATATCTTAGTGGCCGTTGGATGAATAGAGTAACGCACACCATGTACTTCTACAAGAATTTGATACCTCAAGTTGTCTGCACCTGGCACACATAACTAAATCTAGAAACACAACAC
Source organism: Capsicum annuum (assembly GCF_002878395.1). Taxonomy (NCBI): domain Eukaryota; kingdom Viridiplantae; phylum Streptophyta; class Magnoliopsida; order Solanales; family Solanaceae; genus Capsicum; species Capsicum annuum. The sequence continues at coordinate 65,754,718 of NC_061112.1, read as the reverse complement.
ACCATATTTGCCTTAGGAAAAAACCTCTACTTTCTGATCTCTGACTGGCTCTTTTAACTTGACTAAGCTAGGATCTCTATCCTACTTTTCCTTTACTTCAGAAACCAGAGATGATTCTAAACTATTCTGCGCCCATACACTTCCCTCTACTAAATCGACTAAGCAGACACCTAGTCGGGAAAACTGATGAACTTCCTGAACTAACTTCTTCTTATTATCCTTCACATGGGAAACACTACCCATAGAATCCTACTGAGAACATCGACTACTATATTGGACTTTCTTGGGTGATATAGGACGCTTATGTTATAGTCTTTTAATAGCTCTAACCACCTCCTCTGATATACGTTTAGATTTTTATAAGAAAACACATACTGTAGTCTCTTGTGGTTTGTGAACACAACCACATGTACCCCATAAAAATAATGCCTCTAAATATTTAAGGCAAACACCACAGCTACTAACTCAAGATCATGGTGGGGTAATTCTTTTTATGAGGCTTAAGATGTCTAAAGGCATAGGGTGTGACTTATCTCTATGCATCAAAACAAACCCCAAACCAACTCTAGAAGCATCATAATATACCACAAACCCATCTAAACTATATGGTAGAGTCAAAATTGAGTCTTTAACTCCTAAAAACTTTTCTCACAAGAATCTAACCACTAACATTTGACTTTATTCTGAGTCAATCTGGACATGGGAGATGCAATAGAGGAGAATCCCTTAATAAACCATCGGTAATAGCCAGCCAAACCAAGAAACTCCTGATATCTAATGGATAAATGGTTCTAGGCCAGTTTCTTACTACTTCGGACTTTTAAGGCTCCACTCTACTGCCATTATCGAAAACTATATGGCTAAGGAAAGATATCGACCTTAGCCAAAATTTGCATTTTCTAAATTTGGCGAGCAACTGATGGGATCTGAGAGTCTGTAACACTATTTTGAGATAGTCTACATGATCATGTTAACTGCAGGAGTAGACAAAAATATAATAAATAAAAACTATGATAAACATATCAAAGTACTTCTTGAACACGCGGTTCATCAAGCACATGAAAGTTGCTGGGGAATTGGTAAGACCAAATGGAATAACTAGGAATTCAAAGCATCCATACTATGTTTTGAAAGTTATTTTAGGAATGTTACAATCTCTGACTCTGAGATGATGATAGCCTAATCTGAGGTCTATCTTAGAGAAGTAGCTGACACCCTAAAGTTGGTCAAACAAGTCATTAATTTAGGGAAGTAGATACTTGTTCTTGACTGTGACTTTATTTAACTAACGGTAATTTATACACATTCTAAGAGAACCATCTTTCTTATGCACGAATAGAACTGGTGTGCCCCACGAGGAAACACTGTGTCTGATTAATCCCTTATCTAAGAGATCCTTTAACTGTTCTTTTAACTCTTTGAGTTCTGATGGAGCTATTATGTATGGAGGAATAGAGGTAGTCTGAGTATTTGGAAGAGGGTCTATTCTGAAGTTAGTTTCCCGCTCATGAGGGACTCCAGGAAGATCTTTGAGAAACACATTTGGGAATTCATATGCTACTAATACTAACTAAAGATTTGGGGTTTCTAAATTAGAGTCTTAGATGCAAATGGGATGATAAACACATCCCTTAGATATCATTTTTCTCACCCTAAGGTAAGAAATAAGCTGACCCCAAAGTGATGGAGTACTACCCCTCCATTCAAGGATAGGTTCATTCGAAAACTAAAAATAGACAATTTGGTTTCTACAGTCAACCGAAGCATAGTATGAATGAAGCCAATCAAAGCCGAGAATGACATCAAAATCCATCATCTCTAATTCTTCTAAGTCTACTGAAGTGACTTTCTGAGATACCATAATCGAACAGTTCCTGTATACCCATCGGGCTATGATAGATTTACCCACTAGGGTAGAGACTGAGAAAGGCTCTACTAGGATTTTGGGTATTATTCAAAAGTTAATAGCTAAATAAACAGTTACAAATGACAACAAAGCTCCTGGGTATAGTAAAGAATAAACGTGTAAATGATAAACTTGTAACATATAACATACAAGTGACCATATCAGGAGATCTTTCCTAATCCTATTGGGACTAAAGTGCATAGATTCTATTTAGGCACTACCCACTGGTGGCACTAGAAGTGGTACCCTATTGATTTAGGCAACCAAAATGAGCTGAAGGACAATTATACTGGCCCTAAGAACCTGATTGAGGACAATCTCTGAATCTATGGCCTAGTTTGTCATATCTAAAGCATACATCACTGCCAGCCCTGTAGATACCCTGGTTGTTTCTGCTATATTTTTGGCAAAGAGGGTTTGTTTGGGTACTTATAACACTACCCTGAGGTTTAGCGCCTGGTGCCCTATCGTTATTGCTATCTCTGAATTTTAGAACTAGAGCACTGGCTGAGGATGGAGCAAGAACTAAAGATTTAGGGAAGAACTAAGAACGATTTCCACCTACTGACTTAGGCTTAGCAAAGTTAAAGCTACCTATTCTAGATCTCTTGTTCTCCCTCTCCTTCTCCCTATTCTTAGCCTTCTCTATCTGCTGAGCATAGACCATGATCCTAGATATGTCCATCTCTTTAATCAGTATTGCAGTCCTACACTCTTTGATCACACTATTAGACATGCCGGACACAAACTTACTCATCTTAGATCTGCTATCTACTACCACATGAGGAGTATATCTAGTATCTAAATAAACTTGAGAGAATACTCTTTCACTATCACATTACCCTACTTCAGATTAATAAACTCTAACACCTTTGCTTCCCTCAACTCCAGTGGGGAAAACCTATCTAGAAAAGTAGTGGGAAACTTCTCCCACTCTATGAGCCCTACGTCATCGGCCTTCTCTACCTTTCACTACTTGAACCATGAGTGATCCACATCCTACAACTGATATTCGGCCTTCTCTACCTTTCACTACTTGAACCATGAGTGATCCACATCCTACAACTGATATACGGTGAACTTAGCACTCTTACTAGCTGTCACCCCTATAATATCTGTGTCTTTCTGCACCTGATCAAGAAATTCTTGTGGGTTCTCATCTGACTTAGACTCGATAAAAACTGAAGGGTTAATTTGGGTGAAGTCCCAAATTCTAACTACAACACTATTGGCCACTGGGTTGGCCTGAACAATATCTAGCCATTTATCATGAGCTACAAATAAATTGGCTAGGGTAGTGAAATCAGATCTGAATTCAGCATGGGAGACATACTCATCCAGGGGATTTGCCTGAACGGGCTGAGGTACTGGCTGATTTCCTATTCTTTTTTCATTTTTCTTTTTGGACAGCATGTTCTGTAAATGCAACTAAGAAAAGGATTGGACTAAGAGTGTGAATTTAGATCATACTTACTCGCATGATATGAATACTGAAAGAAGGGAAAATTTTCCTAAAATGCCTCAGAGCCTTTTGTCCATAAGTGTGGCGCGCTACATACCCAAGGACAAGACTCTACTAGACGCGACTTTCAGACTTCCTTGGACTCTGTTGAACCTTAGGCTCTGATACCAAGTTTGTAATGACCTGATTCTATACCCCAGATGCTATATAGTGCTCATAATCCCAAAGGACCACAAGCTAACCCATGACTGGTACCTGCTGCAATCACTGAATAATTATACTGTATAATATAAAAATTAGGTGAAGATTGCCATAAGGTTCAAAACTGAATCATCTACTAATACATAAATACTAAACATTGAATATATGACAATCATATCTCAAAACTGAATAACTGTCTAAAATAGTCTAGTCTGAAAAGCCTCTAACTAAACTATTTGAAAATGGAGTTTATGGGACAAGTCCACAACTAACTCTGACTACTAATAATATAATGAAAAATTCTAAAAATAACAACTCCATCCTTGAACTATGAGGACTCACCACTAAATCTACTGCTGATAACCTGGGATGCTAGGTATGGTCAGGAGCCCGTACGTCTGAACCTATGATGAAAAACATCATAACCCAAAAAAAAGGTATGCGTCAGTACTTTAATTGTACTGGTATGCTAAGTGAGGTAGATGATATGCATGGGTTCATATGCATGAAAAATAACTAACTGAGTAACATGAATAAAACTGAATAAGAGTACATGTATAACTGAAACTGATGAAACACTGATTATGCAATACTATGCACATATCTATATATACTGTGTCTAAGATCATAGAATCACCGAATACTGAGTTCTAATAATTGAATAACTGATATTTGAGTTTATTGATAACTGTATTACTAATAGCTTGGTGACTATTTCTGACAGTCCTGATTCTATAGAACTGAACTTAGTTCTATACTGAGCTAGGTGATTGTGTGTGACAGTCCCGATTCTATAGAACTGAACTGAATTCTATACTGAAACTGAAACTGAAGCTGTGGAAAGTAATAATCTAACCAACATTCCCCTCCTCTAAACTGATTTGGGATCCAACCTGTAACCCCAGCTAGAAGGGTGTCTGTACCGTACCACGGGCAAAGAAAAGATAGAGAGTCTCCCTCATCAGGTAGGTGCTTGGAATGAGAATGGCGGTACCTTCAAATGGTACATAGAACACCTCATCAACCCTCTATCTGGCAGGTTGATGTCTCAATCTATAATGGCTACATAGTTCTAGAAGACAAGGAATGCTTCTAAGGATCATACCATCTACTAGCAGGTGAGTCCCTATCCTTTGGTTCATTCGGTGATGAATTCTACTCTAACTGAGTAGACACTGAACTGATTTCTAAACTATTCTAGGCTAGGCTGAACTATGACTGATTATGTTAACTAACTAAACTTGACTGAGTTCAATGAGTACTGCAACTGACTGCGTGTTCTGAGTTTTATTTGCTGATATATAGAGTTCTATCCTAATTGAAACTACTGTACGTGACATCACTAAGACTATTCTGAAGTGACTGTAATTCTTGATAAACAGCTAGAATGTCGAGTATTAGATACCCCCAGGACTTGATAGCATAAAAAGTAAAGCATAGCATGATCTTGAAAAGCATTAAAATGTTCATAACTCATTCATGGAGACATTTTATAAAACAGTTGTAAGATATAAGCCTGCACATATGCTAGCATGTCATGATTTCCCCATTTAATCTATATAAACAATTTACCAAACACTTGGGGAACATAATCTACGCACATAATACTAATCAACATGTAGGCATCATGATTTCCAATCCCAACTCATAAATTCAAGGGCTTTAACATGAATTCAAATAATACTATACACATGTCAAAATAAATTTATATGAATCTTGAAATAAATCATGGATTAGAAACCCAATTAACATCATAACCATGAATACATTCAAGCCCAACATAGAATTGATGAAATCAACAAACTTGAAGTTTTAAAAGAGGTTCTTGAACTCCAAGGGTGGAAAGAAACCCTTGGATGAACACTTCACATACCTTGATGCTTGAATTCATGAAGACTGATGGTTTGTTCTTGAAGATTTGCTCTTGAAATTAAAAGCCCTAGGATTTGTTCTTGAGTAACTTTGACAGAATTTGAAAGAAAGTGAGAAATTTAGCCTCTAGGGTCGTTTGATTCCATGTTTTAGGGCTGAAAACAAGTGGGAAAATAACCCAAATACCTCTCTATACATGGCTTTTAATGACTAAACGCATGCCTAGTGATGCACATACTGACGCGATGCATTGCTGGAATCAACATGATTACCAACGCGCTAGATCAAGTTCATGTTGGTTTATTGGAATTGCACTGAAAGCTGGGGGAAAAAGTAACTATCGACGAGATGGGCAATGCGACGCATCGAGATCTCATTGACCCACTATTTTGGTCACCTGAACATAGTTCAAACGAGGTCCGAAAGATCTAAAACACACCCAAAGTGACCTACTGACATTCCTGATCATGAATCAACCTTAAAATTGATATTTTAAGGTCATAAGGGTTATGAAATAGGATTGCCAACTTACAAAGGCTGAAATACCTCTAAGTATAAACACTTCACTGAAATTTATAAGTCTAGGACCTTTTTTCAAGATTTAACGATCTGAGTTAATCTTAGAATTTTATGGGATCTTACACCAAAATGTATCATAATTTGAAACAACATTACTAGTAGGGTGGTATGAAGAAGGATGTAGTGGACTTTATAGCTTGTTACTTCTGTAGTCAGCTGGTGAAGGTGGATCATCTAAAATTGGGTGGTTACTTAAGACATTATCCATTCGTAAGTTGTAAGTGAGAAGGAATCACCATGGGCTTCATGAGTAGGTTGCCTCATACTTCTCAGGGTTCTAACAACATTTCTATCACCATGGATTGATTAACCAAATTAGCCCATTTTGCCTATTCAAATTTCCTTCAGTGCTGAGAGGCTAGCTCGTATCTATGTTTGTGAGATAGTTCATCTTCATGGGTACCCGCTTCTATTATTCTAGATAGATGCTCAGTATTCACCAAATAACCTCATGGGTTGACTGTTCTGGAAAACTTGGTTTAACGTTGAGGCACAACATAATTACCTTGGTTAATCAAGCTTCACCAAGGTCAATTTCAAAAATTAGCTTAATTTCCACAGTGTTACCCATGTAGTGCTTTACCCTTTTCCCATTCACTTTGAACGGGGATTCTCCATCATGCTTTAATTCCAAAGCTCCATACGGATGCACTTTTGTCACAGTAAATAGACCATACCACCTAGACTTACACTTACCTGGAAATAAGTGAAGTCTTGAGTTATATAGCAATACCTGGTCACCTTACTCAAATATTCTTTTCTCAATTTTTCCATCATGATGTAGCTTAACCTTTTTTTTTGTAAAGTGCAAAACTCTCATAAGCTCAGAGTTGGAACTCATCTGACTTATTCATCTTCTCTAATCTTGCCTTCGCTGCATCCTTCTACTCAGTATTCTACTTTTTCAACACCCATAGTGCTTTATGTTCAAGTTCCACAGCCAAGTGACATGATTTTCCTTACACCAACTAATATGGAGAAGCACTTATAAGGGTCGTGAAAGATGTTTGGTAGGCCCATAATGCATCATCTAACATTTCGGACCAATCAGTCCTATGGCATTCACTGTCTTTGCCAAAAATAGACTTTATCTATCTGTTGAACACCTCAACCTATCCACTAGTCTGCGGATGGGAGGGGGTTTCCACCTTGTTCTTCACTCTATACTTTTCAAGTAGACTCTTAAAAAAATGATTACAGAAATATGACCCACCATCACTAATGATTGCATGTAGTGTGCCAAATTGAGAAAAGATATACTTCTTCCAAAAGGCCATGACACTTCTTCCTTCATTGTTGGGGAGAACAATCTCTTCCATCCATTTTGACACATAATCCACCTCCACAAGAATCTACTTCATACCAAAGGATCTCACAAAAGGACCCATTAAGTCCACACTCCATATATCAAATAAATCTAATTCTAAAATAGGGGTCGTAGAAAGTTCATGGTGCCTAGAGATATTACCTTGCCTCTGGCATCGGTCACAGGCTAAAGTAAAGTCATGAGCATCCTTGTATATTGAAGGCCAGTAGTACTAACATTGCAGGATCTTGTGGGTTGTGCATGTTCCTCTATGTATACTCATCATCTACACTTTAGGGATACATCTATAGATAACCCCATCTACACAAATTAGGAATAAATAAGGTTTATCCCATAAAAGTTACCTTACCTCATACATAAATTTCTTTCTCTATTGGAAACAGAGGTCTTTTAGGACTAGATCACTTGCTAGATAATTTGCATAGTTAGCAAACCTTGGAATTAGATCTTGAGAATCGACCAATATTTGCTTGTCTGGAAAACTATCATCAATCTCGAGTCCATCTTCGAATTTCTGGATACCTTTTACCTCAAGTCTAGACAAATGATCTACAACTTGATTCTCAATGCCTTTTCTATCCTTGAACTTGAAATCAAACTCTTGCAGCAAGAGTACCCACCTAATAAGTCTAGGCTTTGCATATTTTTTTGCCATTAAGTACCTCAATGCTGTATGATTAGTTTGTACAACTACCTTTGTCCGACTCAAATAAGACTGAAATTTCTTAAAGGCAAAAACCACAGCTAACAACTCTTATTCAGTAACCATATATTTTTTTTAGAAAGATTTAGGGCCTTGTTGGCATATTAGATGGAATGAAGGATCTTTTATTTTTGTTGGCCTAGTACAACACCTAAGGCCACTCTACTTGCATCACATATAATCTCAAATGGCAAGGACCAATCAGGAGATACGATGATAGGAGCCGTTATCAACTTCTCTTTCAGATATTCAAAATACTTCAAGCATGCTTCATCGAAATCAAACTTCACCTCTTTTTAAAGAAGTCTACAAAGAGGATTGGAAATCTTTGAGAAATCCTTGATGAATTGCCTATAGAAACCTGCATGTCAAAAGAGCTCCGAATAACGTTCAAAAAAATTAGTGGAGGTAATTTCTTGATAATTTTGATTTAAGCTCTATCTACCTCTATACCCCTTTTTGAAATCTTATGCCCCAACACAATACCTTTTTTAACCATTAAATGTAACTTTTCCCAATTAAGTACCAAGTGGCATTCCTCACATCTACAAAGAGTGTTTTCCATGTAAACAAGATAGTTATCAAAAGAATTACCAACTACCAAAAAATCATCCATGAATACTTCAATGGTGCCTTCTACCATGTTAGAGAAGATTGACATCATACACCTCTAAAATATGTTGGGACTATTACATAACTTGAATGACATACGTCTGAATGCGAAGGTCCCACAATAGTGATTTGGTTGTAGGCCAAATACCCATCCAGAAAATAATACCACCTACCCGCAAGTCTGTCAAGCATCTTTTCCATTAAAGGCATGTGAAAGTTGTCCTTCTGGGTCCATGCATTCTATTTCCTATAATCAATACACACTCTCCATCCTGTGACCAACATCATTGGAAATAGATTATTATTCTTATTAGGAACAACAGTAATACCGCCTTTTTTCGAAACATATTATACCGGACTGACCCACTTGCTATTAGCAATAGGATACACTACACTCGTATCTAACCTCTTGATTTTTTCTTTCTTCACTACCTCCTGTATATGAGGATTAATCTGACACTAATTTTTTATACTTAGAATACAATCTGGTTCAAGTTGAATGTTGGGAGTATAAAGACCCAGTGGAATACCTATAATATCTGTAAAAAACCAACCAATGGCCTTCTTGAATATTTATAGCACTGATAATAAATCTTCCACTTTTATCTGCATTAAGTAGCTGCAATGGTTATCAGTAAAGTATTGTTGGCCTTGAAAAATGCATAGCTCAAATAAGAAGGGAGGGCTTTCAAATCTAAGATGGGTGGCTCCTTAATAGACGAGAGAGCAAGTGGAGTTGTTCTATTTTTTTAGATCCAAATCAAGTTTCTTTGGTGTAACACTATAAGAACTACTACCATAAAGTGCATATACTATCTCATCATAGTCGTCAATACCATCATTATTGAAATTTATAATCACTTCTTCTAAGGCTTCAACACCCAGCCTTTCTTCAATAGGGACAACCTTAGAAGTATCATTAAATTAGTTACTGTATCAAAATCATGGAATGAGACCATCTCCTCCTCAGAAACATCAATCGCAGATACTACCCTTAACTTATTAAACTGTCGCATGGATGGGCATACATTGAATATTATTTAATCATTGTTGAGCCTGAACATCAGATATCCTAACTCCATATCAATCAAAGTTCTTCCAATCGCTTGGAATGGTCTGCCTAAAATAATTTTAACTTGGAAGTCTACTTCACAATCTATAATCACAAAATTAATAGAAAAGATGAAAGAAACCACCTTCACCAAAAAATCACATAGAATACTAATTGGCTTTTACATTATCCAATCTGCCATCACTAGTCTCATAGATGTGGATTTAGGTGCTCCTAACCCCAACTGCTTAAACACCATTAGTGGCATAAGATTGATACTAGCTCCCAGATCACATAGTGCCCAAGTAAAACTAAACTATCCAATGGTGCAAGAGATTTTGAAAGCACATGGATCCTCCTTATTCTCTACTAATGATCTAGTAGCAACAATACTACAGTAATGAACAACATCAGCTGGCTCATAACTGACTGTCCACTTCTTAGTGACTGAATCTTTCATAAACTCTATGTAACCAAGAATTTGTTCCAATCCCTCTACAAGTAGAATGTTAATGGAAAACTTCTTTAGCATAGGTAAAGGCTTTTGATATTTACCCTCTATTTGCTTCTTTTTCAATCTTTGAGGAAACATAGGGTGAGGTCTTGGGATAGTTTTCAAACTAGGCTCCTCAACCTTATCCTTTCCTTTTTTTTGATATTTGTTATTTTTCACATCTACATGCTCATCTTTATTCACCGGATCGATCAATATGGGTACAGGTGGATCCATAGTAGTTTTACCTCTTCAAGTGGTAATGGCATGGCAATGACTATCATTTTTCGGGTTCTTCACCATATTACTAGGAAGTGTGCCAGGATTTCTTTGATTTAATATGGTCGACATCTGGCCATACTGCTACTCCAGTTGTTTGATTATGGTAGCATATGACTCAACCTTCTAATTCATCCCTGATAGGTTCTCTATAATCTCATCAAGACAGATCTCTTGACATTTTTGGCCTTTGACCAGTTTTGACAATATTGCCTTCATTCTAGATTCAATATCTCGGCTACCTAGTGGGATGCATCTATCACTCTTTTCTTTGTAGTCATCCTTGCATGTCTAATTAACATCTTGCTCTTTGCTCCTATCTTGGTATCTATCATTGTAACAGATCCGACCTTGATTTTCTTACCCTAGGGATCAAAAATCTCTAAGTAATGATTAAGATACTTTGCTTCATCTTCAAACTTGATCTCATAAGTTCTAGAAGTAGAACTCTGTGCCCCTACTGCATTCACTTTCTCAACACTCATTGTTGCAAATTTATTTGTAAGAAGCCCAATGTCAGTTCAAAGTTGGGCAACCTCTTATGCTAAAAAATCATGACGAGCTCCATAATCATTAGCTTCTCCAATAGCATAAATACCTATACCTCTCTCAGCATCTTTAGTGTACAAACCTTGATTAGTGATAGAAATATCTTCTAGGATATCTTGCGTAACATCCCATCAAAAATGCATAAATGGACCTCCTAAAATTATATCTTCCATTGCTCTCGAACTGATATTCAATGATCTATAGAGGATTTCCAATAAATTAGGCCCTGTAATTCTACGATTAGGTACCATGCTTAGCTTCTTTTTGAACCTAAACCATGCCTCACACATAGATTCTATAGGTAGTTGTCTAAAATTATAAATTTTATCTTTCAACTATAACATCCTTGTAGAAGGCAAGAATCTATTCAAATATTGTCTACGCAACACATGCGAAATAGTGATTAAAAATTTCAGAAGTTCCCCTAATCATAGAAATACGTCTGCAGTTAGTGAAAAATGGGAACAACCTCAACCTCAACACTTTGTGGTTCACTCCCAGAATAGTATATAATGTACATATCCTAGTAAAATTAGCAAGATACATGTTCGCATCAACTATTACTGATCTCGAGACCATACCATTTAAGTTTAGCAATTGAATCATTATACTAGTAATATCAAATTAAACACTGGTGTGTGGGAGGGGGGGAGGGTAGACTAGGAGGGATGATGGCTCCTGTCTTAATAGGATTAACATATCTCATGTCCTTATTTTCATCATATGGTTGAAAATGCTGATATGCAGGAATTATTGGATCTCTGCCTCTTTGAACTTTATCTCGATGCTCGACCATTTGTCTTGGCCTATCTAGTTCTGTTTACTAAGCTAGCCTAGCCTCTTCAGCTAACCGATCCTCCTTGGCTAATCTAGCCTCTTTAGCTGCCTCTGCTAAAATTTTCTAAGTCTGTCTATTTGCAGAATTATATGGATTAACAGGTGGGGAATGAGTTACAATTTGAGGGTCTCGAACCCTAGTAAGTACACCATTATAAACTTTCTCTAAAATCCTATACGGTGTTTGAAGAATTTTTTCGGGCTCTGTATCCAATAGGAGTAAGATATTGCCTTTACTTCTAGTGTTTTTCATACACCGGTGAATACCAAATCAAAAATAGAAAATAAAACCTGCGAACTTCACCAACTTCAATCAATAATTCACACCATCTTCCTCGATAATGATTCCAAAATTTGATATCACCCAAAACTAAACTCCTATAAAGTATGTTGTGGTTCATGTGAAATATAGTAACCCAAAGAAGGTTAGGGTCGAACCCATACAAAAAATGTTGAACAGTTTCTCAAACTTGCTAAAATTCATGAGTTGTGTAGAAATGTAAATAGGGGATTTTAAAGTCAAAAGTAAATAGTAACCAAACTTGAATGCCTAAGTTTGTAAATAGTAAAAGATGAACACTAGGACTGTGTTCCCCTCTGGCTTCTCAACTCTGTAAACTTCACATGTTCAACTTGGCTATTCTTATGTTCTACATACAAAGTCAACAAGTTATGTATTATCAACCGTCTTGTGAACGTGTCGATAAATCTCACCCTTTACCTTGTGAGTCTCAGGGTGTTGCCTTATTTCACCTTGCCTAAAAGCTTAGTTCAACTTTCACCTTTTGAGTCTCAAGTTGATTAGATGAGATGACCGAATTATAAGATGGACATAAATCTCAAATCACTATCTTAATCCCCTTTTCCTAATCTTAAACTCCCTTGTGAGGATGTTCTCGAATACAGGCAATCACCAAGATATTATCGTAGCTCTGAGGTCAATTAATATGAATAAGAATAAGATACATGAAATCATAATATAATAGATGAGTCTCCCACTTCCTCTATGTCGTTAATCTACCAGGGTTCCCATTACCCTAGTCAAGAAAATTAGCCGCTTGTGTTCATGCGACAATCCATGATAATCAATAAATAAAGAATGTAATTAATTATATAATAATGAGAGAAAAAAATTCAAAGTCTTCAATTGAATAAAAACCCAAAATCTCAAGTACAAAATCTCAATTATCAAAGTATGTAAAGTAATGTAAAAGTGTGTAATCTAATAAAGAAATAACCCTAAGGTACTTATAGTATCTCAAAATAATAAAGAAGTACTAATAAAAATGGGATAGGAAAAGTATGTCGCTCATTACAACTCGTGTAGTCCAATTGTAAGGTCTTCTTACGAGTCATACAATGCTAGTCGCAAGTACTCTAATAACTATTCTTCAAGTTTTCAAACTTTTGTTGTGCTTACGACTTATTACCGCAAGTCGTATTTAGTCCTTACGACTATTGTCCTTCACTCGTCATCACTTGAGCCTTAGGAATTCAGGGCTTTGGACACTAGTCTCTTTATGACTTCTTATTATGAGTCATAATCGGATCTTACGACTTGTCTTCTTTTGTGAATTCAACTCTGAACTTTAGCTTTGGCTTCTGCTCTCTTTAGGAAAGCTCCACATGACTCGTAGTAACATCTTACGATTCATATTCTCCAGTCGTAGCCACTCTTCACTTGGTTTTTTAGCTTGACTTTAGTTACTATCCTTCTTATGAGTGAGGCTACTAGTCGTATGATGATTTGACGACTCATAAGCCAGAATTGCAAGAGAGTCAGTTTTCTTCATTTTTAGCACTTCTTCTATTTTTCATTCAAATACAAATGTTACCTAATTTCACCCGCACAACACACAAAACCATATCATATCCACCCAGATAACCTAAGTCCAAGAATAAATTCTTTGTTAGCATCAAATGTACCATGTTTCCACGGTATATCAAGTCTCTACAAATCAGACCCAATACAAATTAATCAAGTATTTGATCGGTAAATGGTGATATTTTTTTCACCAAAAAAGCATAAAAAATAAATATTGTTATTTTTTGGGTTTAGTAAAATTTGTACTTTACAACAAGATCTCCAAATATATGTTCAACTAAAGTATGAACAATCAAATGAATTCGGAAATCATTATTCACAATTTTGAAATTTTAACAATAAATTCAACCCAACTTATGAACAACCAAAAATAAAGTTCAAACTATTTTCTGAAAAATAGCAAAACCAAACTTTTAGAAAGAGATGAAATATTTAAAGATTCAAGTCCACCGAATGCATGGTGTAGCCTTAACAAAATTATTTCCCTCAAGTACTCTATGTTATAAAATATATCCTCCTAGGTTAAATGAATTGCTTTGACAAAATAGTGATATCTAAAAATCTGCCGAACTGCGAACACACTCAATGCTAGCAAATCACACAAGTGTTTTCAAGAAAAAAAATATTTTTACTTCAAAATTTCAAGTATGTATCTGACGAAAAAATCAGGTCTTTAAAGCCATCAAGGTGTTTCTTCATGAAGAGAAGGAAATAATTCAGAAAGGTGCACCTCTTCATAAAGGTGCAACTCTTTGAAAAAGTAACAATCCATTGAAAAGTCATAACTATCCAAACTGAAAAGGTACCTATTCAAATTTCACCCTTTGTCTTGGTATTATTTTTGAAAAACCACCTATTTATATTCCATTCACACCTCTTAAAAAATCTAATACACACTCCCTTGGGTTTTTTCCTTCCCCAAACCTTGCATGAATGCAAAATGCTTTATTTTCTTTATTTAATTATTAATTTGGTGTGTGTAAACATGACTTGGCTAGATTATTCCATCAAACAATCAACAGACGTTGCTCACCTCTACGTCAATTTTTAAGAAGATTGCTTATAATCAAAATAAAGCTTAGAAATGCTTACATTATTGCCTTTTATGATTACCATAGACCATTTTGACTATAAAGGTGAAATTAGAATTACAAATTTTTGGATTCTAGATTTTAAAATAATGACTTCAGGTGTTAATAGATGGGTTCAATATTTAATATGTATAAATATATTTAATGAAATTTTCAACACAATTATCTATTAAACAAAGCTATTTTTTAATTATTAAGTAAACCAAACTCAAAAATCTCATCCCTCGTGGTAGTAAGGGGTTGAGTAGCACCCCAAGCCTTAACATGAATACAAACAAAGAAAATACAAGAAGGCAGACCTATATCATAACTTGGATTCTATGGTGGTTCATTATTTGACCATCATACTAAGGCTGGCCAACTCATCCTCAATACTAGAAAAAGGAACCTAGAAACTATACACCTAAGAGAGGACTCTACTTAGTACAAAGTATCTAAAATAGCATAAATAATGCAGACTCTCCCATTCCAATAAAGTAAAAGGAAAATCCTAAACCAAAGATCTTTTTTAGAAAATCTATGACTAAGGAAGAAATAGCCTAGGTGAAGAAAACCAAGTAATACCAAAAAAGTTGCGGGTCCTGCAAGGTTTCATTAACAAATGCTCATCTTGTCCATGCAACCCTTTTGAAGCTCATAATGGTTCGTTAATTCTTTTTATTTTGTTCTTCTAAAGTTAGCACGACCCATCTTGTTAAGTTTTAGATATCCGGTAGCTTCATCTTGTAACTTTTGGGAACTAAAGAAATATTGAGGGAAGTCAAAGTTGTGGCTAATCTTTGACAAAAATTAGCTTCTTGCAGGTACATTTGCAAATAAAATATTGGAATTGATAAATAAATAATAGGAGCATGGATCTTATCAAGAGATTGTTGTAAATTTCAAGAAGGTTTAGCTTTTTGCTTGATCTATTTGATGAGTAATTTTGAGTCAAGTTCAAGGATAACCTATGATAACCATTCTATAAACACAAAGATAATACTCATGTAACAACCTTCATTTCAGCATGATTATTAGTCCCTTCACCCTATAGAATAAAAAAAACAAAGATGAGGTCGACTTGATTATTTCTAAGAACACCCCATACTCCTATTTTTCTTGAATTATCCAGTACACTACCATCTATATTTAAATTCACTACAGTAGCAGGTGCCTTACTCTAATACACTTTGGTAATTTCCATATCATGAATGCATCTTTTCCCAAGTAAAGCCATTCCTTTCCAATTAAGAGGGCCATTTGATGTATGGAAAGGCAATATAGGGTATATTAGAGATATCTTTAGATACCAAAAACTTTACTCTCATAATTTTGGACAACTTATTTCCATATTTATTAGTAGACCTATTCTCCCACAAATTTCAGCAAATAAATATTGGGGTAACATGAAGTCCATGATAATGATTGTTGTGTTTAAAAAGCACCATCTCATAATGAGATTTTGCAGAGGATAAGGATCATGACTAATTCCCAAAAAATTTTAAAAATATTTCCACAAATTTTTAGTAAAGTAACCATTCATAAAAATATGATCAATAGTATCCGAGCTAGGTTTGTAACAATAGTAATATTCGGAGGGGTCATATCTAAATGCAGTATTATTCTTATCAGTAGGAAGCTTTCCTGTGAACATTTTCCTGAGTATGGCTTTATGTTGTCTGATCAGGTTCCATAAAGAAGAATAAGTGACGTCTCCATTGGTATTGGTATTCCATATCTATTGGTCCTTAACCTCTTCTTGAAACTAAAAATGAGAGGCTAGTATAGTAGGAACAAATCGTAGGGGGTATTTGATTGAACATCTCAACATTCCATTGATCGTTAGTTAGAAATTTAGCCACCTTAATGTTATTAGGTATAACATTATCCATTTAGTAATCAGGCATAGGCCCTATCCCTAACCAATAATCCAACCATAAGAAACAGGAACCTAGCTTCAATCTCCATTGGATATGTTCAACTACGTGTTTATTATGCATCATGTATTTCCAGACTAAAGACTGACCAGTGTGCCATTTTTTGACGACTTAGTTTGCTCCTTGGCAATACTTTGCATTAACGGAATCACCAAGGAGGATTGAAGCACCATATTGCAGGGTGAATATTTCCAATATATTATATTTTGATTGTTGTTCCCTTGAAGGAAAAATCATAAAATTTACGTTAATTTGATTGCAGTATTCAAATTGAGAAATATAGTGAAGCTTTTACCACTAGACATGTACCATATCATGTCCTTATTTAACTTTTGGCCTACATAAGAATATTTTTCTTTTAGATTTTTCAATCACATTTTTTAAAATTCTTTATTCTTCTTTGATCCTGGTTTTAACTTGAGAGTAGTTGGGAATCACATCATTTTCTTTTAAATTGCAATACTATTTGAAATTTTACTAGCTTAAATTAGCACAAGATTTCAGTGTGCTTGCTGATTGCAGTAGTCATTTTTTGACCTATCTTCTTGGAATTTTTTAAAATAATATCTTGCAAAATATACATGTTTAATGTATCAAGAAATTGATATTTTCTTGTGTTGCATTTTCTAGTGTTATGATCATTCAACAAGCAGAACTATCATTATAATTCCTGTTGAATGATATGGAAACTTATGTCATAATCTTCTTCACCATTGAGCTAGCAGATTTGATTATAATCTAATCCATAATAAATTGGAAAATATGATTGAAACCTGCTACTATAAATATGGATATCATATATTGTTCCAGGAAAATATATTAGAGGAAATCCCTTAATTTATATATCTCTTAGGAATTAGGGATTGATTAGATTATTTGATCCTCTTGTTCACCTATAAATATTGTACAAACCTATGAAAAAAGACATTCTTTTGTAGTATTCAAACTTTCATGGTATCAGAGTAGAGCTTTTTTCCCTAATATCACATAGTTAAAACAACCTTTCAAGGAGAACATCTTTCTGGAACATCAAAAGAAGACAAAATGGCTTCTCTTGAAGTTTTGATGGAAGAATTGATGACTCAAGATGACTCAAGGAGGCAATACTTCTCGCATTCCCTTTAATTTAACTTCTTATCAATTAGATAGGAAGAACTATCTAGAATGGGCATAGTCCGTAAAGCTTGCAATCAAGTGATGTGGAAATTTGGGATATCTAACTGAAGAGCCAAAAAAACTGAAAGTCGGAGACGTAAAGATGAACACCTGGAGAATAGAGAATTCACTCATAATTACTTGGTTAATAAATTCCATGGAGTTAGTCATAGGTAAGCCTTATCATTTTCTACCCACTACTAAGGATGTATGGGAAGCCACTAGGGAGATAAATTCTGATGTAGAAAATGCTTCTCAAATTTTTGTGTTAAAAATAAAACTATGACAAGCTAATTAGGGTAAGAAAGAAGTTGCTACTTATCATAATAGAATGGTGTCTTTGTGGAAAGAGTTATAAAAGTGTTACCACTACAAGAAAAAGGTCCATTAGGGAAGTGGAAAATGGTCCCTAAAAGTGATATTCTAGTCCCTAAAGGTCAATAGAGATGAGCAAAATATGGTCGCCACCCGTGCCTATAGCCTCCACCACTTAAATTCAATAATGACAAGATTAAATTTCTGGTCCGTAAAGAACATTGGCGATCGAAAAATGTCTGGTCCTTAAAAACTTTTTTAGGGACAAAAGATCTGGTCCCAAAGCATAATTATACTGGTCCCAACAAAATTTTAGCAACCAAATTCGGTTGGTCCTAAAAATTCTTTATAATTAAAAATATGATCTTTAAAGATTCGTCCTAATTTAATTTTGAAATTATACAATTATCAATACATGTAAACACATGATCACAAAAAAAAAAAGAAGTGTCAATAAAGTCATGCTTTCATATACAAATATGCATTTAAAAATAAAAAAGTATTAATATTCAACTTGTAAATTTATAACCAAGATTGTATGTGTCATGGTACTGTCTATGCTAAACCTAGAAAAATATGATATTTTTCTAACTCCCTTTATGAAAAGGTAACCAGTTTCTGTATTTGTCTTGAAGTCTTCAAAATTCTATTCTTGAATTGTTACTGGAACGCTTCCAACCCTGTTAAAAAGTAAAATCACTTTAGAAAATTATAATGATAGTATGAAGTATCTAACAGATGATATAATGGAAAGAAACACTTGAAATATTGAATACTTCCTTCTCTTGCTTCTTTTGGTTAAATATTATACTTCTATTAATATATCAAAATATTAAAATGAGGACTAAGAGTGAATCTGAACTATCCACTCCACTATATCAAATACTTCTTCTCCTTAAATGCATGCCATTTTCATATATAATTTATTACTTTTTTTCAAATACAGATTAATATCAATAACCTATTCATATTTATAAAAGTATACCCTTGTGCTGGGGCCCTTTCCGTGAACTCTGCACATAGCGGGAGCGTTGCTTCATCAGACTGCTTTTTATTCATATTTATAGAATTACTATCTAAGTAATAATACAATCTTCAAGTTATCAGACAAATCTAGTTTGAAAATAAGTTACTACTCAATACAAAATATAAGCTAGCAATTAGACAAGAAGTGTGTATTATGCAAGAAGGAAGATGATATTAGAGACCACCTTTATAATAACTGAGTTCACTAGACAAATTTGACAAAAAATACTTGATTCGATAAAGGTGAAATGGTCAAGAAACCTCAAGAGGGATGAAGTAGTGGAGCTAATCCTAAAAGCTAGCAAGGGTAATTAAAAAAAAGCTAGGTGTTTGAAGACAACTGTGCAAAGCTTATTCCTCCATCTCATAAGAAAGAAATACAAGGATTTTTGGAAAAACGAAAGGCCTTGGGAAGCAGTAATAAGAGAATATCTACACATGATATATTAAAGGAGATGCATAGTATTTTCAGTTCTTATTGAGTAGCTGAGGATTGTAGCACTTAGGAAACTGTGTTTCCTAAGAGTGGTAGGACGAGTTTGTTCAGTAGAAGGTTATAGCCTATGTTGGTTGGACTCTTAAAAAATGAGAATGAGTGCATGTCGGATTCGCCAAAGCTAGTGTATTTTCAGAGAATCTGACACGGATGCGGCATCAAAAGTGAAGTGTCCACGCAACTTAGGTTATAACAGACTCTATTGGTCTTGCTAGTTTTGTTATTACTAACTTGGAAATTAATTAAATTTTCTAGTTACCAAAAATACATATATGCTAGCATTTATTGAGTTTACAAGTTACTAAAGCACAGAATCAAGGCATGTAATAGTGTGACTAAACTCACCCAAGCAATTCAAGGAAATACTTCCTCATTTACCCTTTTAAGAACCTCAATTATAGGAAAGAGTAAAGTTTTGGTTAATCTTATTGAGATAAAGATATTAAGGATGCATAAACAAGACCATAAGACAAAGGACATCACACAATCTGCTGAAACCTTTGATCATTCTCCATGTTTGTCTCTGTTACAGTAATACTAGATTACCAAAGAGTAATACATATAGTTATTTTTGACTTAATATGACCACACACACATGAATATTACTTAATTTTAGTGTTTTATTAGTAATATCATCAAAATGAAAAATATAATTAGTAAGTCAAATGTTACTTTATAATCTTAGGAAATCTGGAGATAACAAAATTACCTGCAAATTACATGACATTGCCCTATCAAATTCAACTATAAATTGCATAAAACTCTACGTCTCTGCTAGAAGTTTGAGCTCAAAATTGATTTACTGCTACTTGATTCAAGTTGCATGATTAGATACATTTGATTTTCTAAATCCTTATAAACTAAATGTATGCTTAATAGCTGAGAATGAACAGAACAAAAGTTTAATAATATGGATTATGGACCAACATATGCAATGTAAATTTTGATGTGTTGTAACCTTTTTCTTAATTGACCAAGTAATTTACAAAAACTAATGTTAAACCTTATCTGAGAAGTAACTAAGCACTCTAAATTAGCATAAAACAAACTTAGGAGATATACAGTATGAACTTGAACCTTAAGTTTTAAAACTAATACAATTCATGGAATCATTAGAATACCCAAGATCATATAAAATAAGTGACATAACTGATTCCTAGAGCAAAGACTAAAGAAGCCATTCCTGTATCCTCTGCCTTCAAGCCCTTTTCTAATCTAACCCTAACAACCATCATCCTATAAAACTCTGTATTTAAATATTTATCCCTCACACAAAATATATCAGTATTCTAGAATCAATAGAGAAGACTGTCATTTGCAACAACCTTAAGATATTTACTCGATGAGTTTAGTAAGACGAAGATAAGTAATTTCGTTTTGTAAACCCAAAGAGGGAAGACAAAGAAAATCAATGAACCTAATTAGATAGATGATCTTGCGATTCAATTTGTAAACCTACATGAACTTCAGAGTTTACAACCTTTGAGTGAGGAATTTAGGAATCGGTTGGTAGGGATTCAGAGAAAATGCAGTTTCACTTTAAGGGAAAAGACCAATTTTTACATTTGCCCCTTTACTTCCACTAAACTTAGATTATTAGGGACGGGACCTCTTTTATTTTGGGAATGCAACAAATAAAAATATAAATTAGAGACAAGAAAAAAATTTCATCCCTATAAGCACCTTTTTAGGGACTAGATTTTAATTTTGTCACTAAAAGTTGGTCTTTAATATGCATTTTTCTTGTAGTATACAATGATGAATTAAAGTGTTTTGTGGATAGTGTTAGAGAAAATAAAAGGGAGGAAAATGAGAGTGTTTACCTTTTTTATTTAGATTAAATCGGGAGTATGATGAAGTCAGGTCATGAATCCCTGAAAAAGATCCAAAACCCTAACTTTATGATGCATCATACAAGCAATCAAAAACTACAAAATTGGCTTCCATACGCCAATTGGTGCAAAAAGTAAATAAGTCATCACAAACTCCCGTACGCCTGGAGACTACACTAAAAAAATAGTATAAAGTAACCATTCATTGCTTACAAATACCCAACTGGTTATTTAACCATAATTTCAATGTACCCACATTCTATAACATTACTATTATTTAACAACCTTATCATCATTGCTCACCATCCACCATTTATTAGCCAACCATCTTTTATTAAGTACTCCACTTGATTACTACTCATCATATAACCTCTAGTAATCATGTAACAACTATTCACCATAGAACTGCTAATAACCATTTATTAGACAACAATCATTTGTCAACTAACATCATTTATTATCTTACATCATTGATTAACTAATCCTTATTTACCAACGAATCCTCATTGTTCGACTACTCAATAATTGTCACTTAAGCAATATCCACCAATAATCCTTACCTTTCACTAATCATCAACTAAACCACCTTATAATTATTTACCACTTTTGAGTTATAACCGATAGCTCTAATATCAATATTATAACCATCATCCTCCGGCCTTTTCAATTATCAATATATCATCATAATTATCCACTGACATTGCCGGGTATCAATATATAATTATAATCATCCTCTGACCTTATCGGGTAACAATATGTCATCATAATCATCCTCAATCCTTGTCGGGTATCAATATAAATATAATCATACTATCCGAACTCAAACCAATAGTCATATTATCATAGTTGGTGGCAAAATTAGTAGCATAAGTGATCATATAATCAAGTATCATAGTTTCAAGCATAATTAATAATATAACTTCCTATGTAATCAATAAGGATGACTTCTAACATAATTCATCGCATAATTGCTAATATCATAAATAGTGATGTTTTATAGCATGATTACTAGCAGAATTTCTTAGCATGATTATAATCATAAATAATATCATGAGCAATGACTTATAAATAGTATATTCAATGGCTTACATTAGAAATAAAGATAGTTTATCATTTGAAATATTGATAGTTATAAAAGTATGATTTATAGCACCTCTATAGAGAAATCCATAGCATTTGTACTAACTTACTATAACATGATTCATAGATCATCATAGGAAATCCACAATCTAATCAATTAGTCTATGATCATTACTTCTACTGTCCTTATCACCATAATTAATTACCATGGTTCCTTAATATTTCCTCAAAAGGGAAATATATAGGTATTCAACAAGAATATAAGGATTTCAAGAAAACTAATCATCGATCTTTTCTTAAGGTGGGTCAAAGAGCCCACTTATATATCCTAAAATATGCTCTAAGGCAAATTCTAACCCAGACTAGGCTAAGGTATCTAAATCCACTCTTAGATGTATAGCAAGCCACAATTAGCCCTAAAGTAGAGATTCTTCTCAATCACTTAAATAAAGTCAAATGGAACTAAGGAAACCTATATTAGTGTAAGCAACTAAGTCCAACTTACCTTAAGCATGAGTAAGTAGAGCATTTTTACCTAACTTGAGCAATCTAAGGCATTTTCATCCTAAACATAAGTAATGAAGTTGAATTCACCTAAGGCATAGCAAACAAGTCAAGTGTTTCAACTCTATTATTTCAAAATAGGCTAAGTGGTACAACTAACCCAAGTCTTTCATTTCATCAATACAACACCTAAAACTCATTCCAAATTTAACACAATATATAAAAAATACTATGAAATCGCTCAATCTAACAAAGGATAAACCTAGCCTATCTCAACACTGAAAAAACCTCAACAAATATTTAAACTACCACTTTTTTGTTCAGAGAAGCCTTACCAAGATGCCCAGCTATCAAAAACACATTTTACTTATTAATATAAGAATAACAAAACCCATATCGCACCATTGTGCTTTGGGTCCAAAAGTCACACAAAAAACTCCATGTGGGTCCCACTTATGAAAATTATATTTTCAAAACAAACCCAGCATACTATCAACCTCAAGGAATCATTACCCTTAAAATGGCTGAAAACCAAGCTAAATTGAGGTTCCAATAGGGCCCTCAAGGTTTTGTGGTTTTGAGTGATAAATCAAGAAATTTCACCTAGAAAAGAGTGAATTCTAACCTTAAATCAGAAGATAATCATAAAAATAAATGAATCACCAATAAACTTCAGTCTTAAGCTATTACACTATTTAGGGTTTATGCTCTAAAAAATGGGGTGAGAAATAGATGAATTCACAATATAAGGGTCTATTTATACCCATACACGATCCCTGGGTCCCGATATAGTGGCCCAGGACCTATTATCACACCACTTTGGGAGTGTACAGGCTAGTTGCGATTGTAACAAGCCCTCTGTGAATGCAATACTTTCTCTACCAAGGTACAAAAATGGCAAACCTTGGCTTGTGATTGCAGATGCACCAAATGACAACTAAAACTTGGAATCTCCTAAGTTTCTGTCCAGCTCTAGATATTTATTCAAAATCCTATATACGCAAACAAACTGTGTAACCATACCAAATTTAATATTTCAAATATGATTGTACATTCAAAATTTCCTTCTGAGGTTGTTTTGATCAAATGTGGGTCCCATACCCATATATATTTTATTAACTTTTTGACCAAAAGGTCAAAATAAGCTCGGGTGCCTTGCAACCTAAGCCAAAGGTTTACTTAGCCTAAAGTTTACATTTTGGAGCTACTGGCGTAGTCAAAATTTACATATAAGATTTTTTTACTAAAGTTTACACTCAATGACCATTTGGAATCATCAAAGACTTTAAAATAGGAAATTGGCTCTAAAAACCAAATGAACTAGGCGATAATCAAACTATTTGTTCCGGCAAGTCATAAATGACTTGGGGAAGCTGCAGGACAACTCTAACTGCAAAAATAGTAGGAAATATAAAAATGAACTAAAGGATCATAATAATATCCACCACTAAAGGAACTTTCATTCATGAAAGTTAAGGATTAGGAATACCTGAAGTCTCAAAAAGTTAAGGATACTGGGTTAGCATCTTTCTCTCTATCTGTCAAGTGGTCTCTTCACTAGGCAATGCCTCCACTAAACCTTAACTACAAGAATCTCTCTAATGCATAACCTTCTGATATCACTAGAAAAAATAAGAACAAGCTCCTCCATAAAGGTCAAACACTCATCCAACTAGACTTAGTCCTATCTAAGCACATGATGCGCACTACGCGGCTCCCACTGACGCTTCCTAAAACCTAGACCTCTTAGCATGAATCTTACAACCCTTATAGTGCATCTCCTCAATCTCCTAAGCATGATCTAACATCTCAACAAAAGACCTACCTATAATAACTAAACTCTGAGTAGACATATGAATGGTGAGTCTTATATAAATGGTGAGTCTTAACCCTCTAACAAAGAAGTAAACTCTCTTATTCAGTGTCCAGAGTACAAGTTGCATGCCTAGCCAACTCATAAAAATACGCCTCATACTCTGCAACTATTATGGAAGCCTACTCCAATCTAGAGAACTGATCCGTAAAACTTTCTCTAAGGCTACGAGGCATGTACTTCTCGTAGAACATCTATTATGACCTGAGGCTACCCCATATCCGTAACAATGGTACTGACGGTCATAAGTGACCACAAGCTAACCCATGAGCCAACACCTATTGTGACCACTAAATAAAGTAGCAATAGTAAACATGTGTGGAAAATTAACTACTGAATATAATAATAATTTGAATACTGAAAATACGGTTCAACCACCAGTCTAAAACATCTAATGACATACTCAAATCTAACTGTCAATTTAAAACAATTGATAATACTAAAAAGATAGATAAACTGAAAAGGTGTCTAACTTACTGTCACATTGTCTAAAAATCCTCTAACTTACTAAGGAGTTAATGGGACAGGGCCCCAACTAACTCTGACTGACTAAACATAATCAAATACTAAAGTACTAAATTAGAGATAGTATGTCCTCAATGGATGAGGATACACCACTACAACTACTGAGTAGCGCTGGCTATCTAATTATTGTCGAGAAACTGAGCCTTTGAACCTATTATGATATAAGACATCATAGTGCAAAGAAGAGTATACGGACAGTACTTTGAAGGTACTGGTATATGATATGACGTCTGGCTAAAATGCATGGGGTACTATGAGAACTCTCAAATCACTCCCATAATTAAGGGGTAAGGAGGTCATTATCAATAACCCAACTAAAGTTGGAGTCAAATCCACAAGAAGTGAGTTATAGATTTCAAGTCTTGTGGGTGCTTTTGTTACTAAAAGGTTATTCGAAATGATAATAAACAAGACATGTAAAATAAAATGAGGGATTGTTTTGTATCGATTTTTGACTACAAATGCACGAATATGACAGTTTTGGTTTGAAATCAAGATTAGAGAGAATTTTGTGATTATGTCTACCTAGAGGTAAAGCATCTGGGTTAATGATAGCTTAGTATGAAGTTTAGTTGTTGACCAATGGATAGGCTAGGTCTAAAGTCGTTGTAGTTTATATTTCAATAAAACTACAACAATTTCTCCCATTGGCTCTTTCGAGCATCTAACAAGTATGCAATTCGTAATCACCCAGAACCTCAGTAAAGCATCCCTATTTCTTAGATGATGATCTTGACATAATTTACACTCCAAATACACTTTTTTCTAAGATTTCAAAGGCAGTAAACCACAGGCTCAATTGTCCACCGTTACTTTGTCCCCCTATAACCCGCTTTCAAGGATGTTATGGGTTACCTCAAGTTCACTTTCATCCTTCTTTCAAGGATAATTAAGGGTTTTTAGAATTTGGGGTTTTCACCCATCAAACCTATTTAGAGATTTAGGGTTTTCACCCATCAAATTCCAACTAATTAATGCAAGCAATGGTGGAATCCACGCACAAAAACTAAAAATCTTACAAACACAACAAAACCCACACATAATTATACTTTAGTTCAACATAATCCCAAGAGTAAATTACTTAGCTACTCATGAAGAATGTAAAGAGAGATATACCATAAGAATTATCCAAAACATTCATTATTCACAAAATTACTAAGAAATTAAGCCTCCAAGAGTGGTTACATACTTGCCCAACTAGGGTTTTTTCCTCTCAATTAAAAAATATCTATGAGGTAAGCCCTTCCTAAAGAAGGAAGGGGTTTTTCTTATATATGGTTTGGAATTTGTCTATACAATATCACAAATCTTCCCTTGGGCATTTTTCCGCTATACCACGATCGCACAGGTTTGACCGCGACCATAGTTGTGTTTCATGACCTCCTTATGCTAACCATCTTGATTGACTGTGATCGCGACCTGAGAATCACAGTCGCGGTAACTGAGGCTTAAATGATCCAAGTCTTTATCTACTCTCTTCTTTGCTCCCATTTTATCATTTTAAGCTCCATTCCACATCTTTTCTTATTCTCAACTATATACCTACAAAATGTTGAGATTAGTGCATTAAATAACAATTGCGTCTCATTTAACTTTACAAACATTATAGTGCATATAAATCGTGCGAATTAGGGGTAAAATCACCACTCATCAACACCCCCAACTTAGAATCTTACTTGTCCTCAAGCAGCACCACCCTTTACTATGAGATAATTCCCCTTGTATGCCCACATGTTAGTTCCTAATGATTATAAAGACTCCAACTTGATTACAACCACAAAACGCTTTTCACATATGCATAAGCAGTTTTTTTATGACTCCCCTCATCATAAAATAAATCAACGAAGGATGCAATAGACTTTGATGAGCAAATATTTAACAACTACTAGCACTCTAGAAATGAATCATTTGTTAACCATACCATGTTTACCTCCTTGTATCTCATCATGCAGGAGATGATAACTTCACCCACCTAAACCTGTTTGTATGCCTCCTTACAAAAAAGAAGATTTCAAATGCCTAGTTACCAATCATGCAACAAGGAATTTTAAGTGAAAACATCCACTCTTTCAAGAAATTCTTCATCTTAACAAGTACCATGCCATAGGCTTTACCCTATTTTTAATCACCACTACAATGACTACACTTGGTTGGGAATCACGAAGGGCTTTTTGATCTTGTAATTTAGGTTTAAGGTAGGGTAGGATATTAACATTGGACAATAAGGCTAAAACCTGCTTGCACTTCTACATCATACTCTTTTTATGCTTTGCTATTGGTCCACTTCTTTTCACTTTACTATTTTGCCTATTTTGTCCCCTTTTTTTAACTCTTTTTACTTGCATTAAGCTTCATGCAACTCTTTCTTTTGATGGACTATCTCTTCATTCAAAGTAAAATTCTTACTTGTTTAATATCGTAGGCACTTTATTATGACTTCGTGGATCAACTATACTTCTTTCTCTTTCCACTACCCCCAACTTAGGCTTTTAGCCTCAATTTGTATTCTTAAGTTCAAAGAGTATAGGGTTCAAGAGAGGATGAATAGAAGGGTTATGACTTGTAATGTATTTGCCAAAGAAAAGTCCAAAGGCTTATAAAGGATGACTAGGGGTCACTCCTATGTATTGGTAGGCTTTTTAAACTAAAGTGGGCTTAGAAAATCACAAGATGGCCTATGATAATTTTACCAACCAAGAACAATCAAAATTTATCTTTGAAAGACTAATGGGGTGAGTTCTAGATAGTAATATTACATATGAGATTTAGATAATTAATCTCACACATATGGCATGCGAATATTATCAAGGGGGTTCAATTGTTCTACCCGCTCGAGACAAAGATGGAGTATTCACTATTTTTTTGAAGTTAATTTTTGGAGTTATAGAAAGAGGTAAAGTTTCATCACGAGGTTGCTCACATCCATGCCTTCAAATTTTGTAAATTTTTTGGATGGAGGGGGTTATTTGCTTTTATATCTTCACCATGCATAATTTGTTAACCATGAAACCAACCTAATCTATAGCCTCACATTGCAAACTATAGTATGGGAGAACCACCCACATGATTACTCAGTCTTGAACAATGGGTATGAGTGTGATCCTAAATCATCAATGCTACAGGTACTCAGACTTCCCTTGCATTTTATGTCCTCGATGCCACAAGTACTTAGACTTCCCCTGCACCTATGGTTAGAAACCCAATCATGACAGAAAAGCTCATCTATTAACATTCAAATAGAGAGACAAACTAGGAACAAAGTAACTAAACCATACAAATATGGCCACCATTAGAGTGCCTAAATATTACAACCCAAATAAGAATTTTCAAAAAGAGCAGAAAAGTATGCAAAAATGCCAATAATATAGGCCCAAATAAAATGAATAAGGAGACACCTCCAACTTAAAAAGGTAGAAGTGTCCCCATTGCATAAATAATCAAGGATAAAAGGGATAAGGGTGCTCCCAGGAACTACATAAAGGGCTAACATCGGTCTTAAATTTTGCATCACCATTATTCCCCTTAAGGTTAGATCAATTCTGTAGTCAAAAACTTAAAATAAAGTGTAGAGATAAGGAGAGGGAAATTATGGGATAAGTGGTCCAAATAAGTAGGATCGTGACTAATTAAATGCAATCATAGGAACGTGTATGACAGCTATCACGCCTAGGTTCTGCGATCGCGGTAACTGAGGGCATTTCTTCTACCCTATTTTCCCTATTCAACTATTTTTATTTTACACCTATTTGATCCCTGTTCAGTTTATAATGCACATTTTTGCATACTTACCCCTTTTAAAACTTACCCAATGCACTCAATAGTACCATACTTGCATGAGGTATTTATATGAGTAACCTAGCATTGACACTACAAAAACATAACAACAAGGATACGACCTACTTTCATGGCATTTGTGGGTTGCTTCCCACATAGAACCTTAGCTATCGTTGTGGCACGATGTTGTTCTTTTTTAATTTCAAGGGAGTTGTACAAGTCCTTATTTATTAATCTCTCAATCATCAATTTGTTTTGTGGTCAATTTTGACATGTTTTTCATTCCTTCTCCATCTTGACATTGGGATAACTCTTTCTCTGTCTTCTGACTCCTTCCACATATTGCCAAGACTTGATCATTTCTTTTTGAATTGGCAATTTTGTCACTAGAGGGAATACTTCTAGGCTTAGTATTTATTCATGCAAAGATTTGTCCAATTTGGGTCTCGAATTTATTAATAGAGGCATAGTAAGACACCATGGTTTTAGAGAGTTGAGAGAAGTCCCCTATCAATTCTTGGACCATTTTGTCTATACCTTCTACTCTATTTAAGATTCTTTCTAGCACATCTTCGGTCCTGAACTTTGTTGCATTAATTGGTCTTGACTCTTTGTTATAAACTCGGTCATGGTGGGGCATAAAATGGCAATAAGCATGTTCGCAATCTCCACAAAATTGACCACCATCCTGATTTATCCAACCATAATTTTCACTTTGTTATTAATTGGCCGAGTGAAAACCCTTCAAATAGTTTGGAAAACATTTGATCTCTTATTTAAATTTTTTGCTTCCTCATCATAGGCTCTTGACGCTGTGACATATCCCATTTCCACATGTGCACCCATAACATATTTGGCTAGGAGGTCAAGTTGGGTCAAAATCTCATAGTCTCCTGTTGTTCCTCATCTCACTTTCTTTGTTCTATATTGACCATGGGTATGGAGGGAGTGATAGTCAGGAAGTCAATACCTTAGGTATGCCATTCTCAATTTTGTTTAGTCACCGCTTTCAACAATTTTGAAGTTGCATGGAAGTGCAAGTTTAAGAGAGATTCTTCCACTGCAGTGTTCACTACAGTTTTGTTCCAAGAGTCTAGCACCCGATAAAATAATTAGAGAAGTATCTTTCCTAGAATCTCTTGGTTTGGGAATTTGGTTAACTTCCTATTAAATCTCTCCCATACTTCATGAAGCAGTTGCCCACTCCTTTGTGTAAAGTTGATGATCTCATCTCTTGTGTGGCACACCTTGGGGAAATTGGAATATTGATGAAAAAACATATTTGTAAGCTCATTCCATGAAGTGATTGAAGCTGGAGGGAGTGAACGATGCCACAACACCACTTTGCCCATTAGTGAAAATGAGTAAAGATAGAGCTGAAAAGGTTCTTGAGTTATGTTTCCAATGTTGAATGATGTACACACCTCCAAGAAATTCTTTAAGTGAACATACGGGTCCTCATACACTTGATCCCCATACAACCACTTAATTTAAAACAAATAAAGCATGACGCTCAATATATGGAGGGTTCCGCTCCCATGAGGTACTATATGGGTTGCTCCCATTTGTCCCGCACCTTTTGGATGACTCCACATCATTAGTGCTTTCACTCATGATTCTGTTCATGTTAGGGTTGTCTACAAGAAATCCAAAAATAATAAATATAATAAAATACACCACCCTGGATATGCCCAAGTAAGAAGCATATCTCACAAGAAAAATCTATGTTTTACTCCCTGGAAATGGTGCCATTTTGATAACGTTCGATTTCTTTGTTCTATATTGACCATGGGTATAGAGGAAGTGATATTCAGGATGTTAATGGCTTAGGTATGCCATTCTCAATTTTGTTTAGTCACCGCTCTCAACAATTTTGTAGCCGCATGAAAGTGCAAGTTTAAGAGAGAACCTTCCACCGCATTGTTCACAATAGTTTTGTTCTTAGAGTCTAGCTCCCGATATAATAATTAGAGAGGTATATTTCTTGGAATCTCATGGTTTGGGTATTTGGCTAACTTTCGATTAAATCTGTCCCATACTTCATGAAGCAATTGCCCACTCCTTTGTGTAAAGTTTATGATATCATCTCTTGTGTGGCACACCTTGGGAAAAATGGAATATTGATCCAAAAATACATTTTTAAGCTCGTTCCATGAAGTTATTGAAGCTGGAGGGAGTGAACGGTGACCGCTTTTCCCATTAGTTAAAATGGGAAAAGATTGAGCCAAAAAGGTTCTTGAGTTGTGTGTCTAATGTTGAATGGTGCACACATCTCCAAGAAATTCTTTAAGTTAACATATGGGTCCTCATACACTTGACCCCTGTACAACCACTTAATTTGAAACAAATAAAGCATGACTCTCATCATATGCATGGTCCCTCTCTCATAAGGTGCGATACAGGTGTTTCCCATTTGGCCTGCACCTTTTGGATAGCTCTCTCTATCAAGGAGAACATCAAATGAATCCACATCATTAGTTCTTTCACACATGATTCCATTCACGGTAGGGTTGCCAATAAGAAATCCAAAAATAATAAATATAATAAAATACACCACCCTGGATATACCCAAGTAAGAACCACACCTCACAAGAAAAATCTATGTTTCACTCCCTAGAAATGAAGCCATTTTGATAATGCTCGACTCACTTCTAAGATTGAGAGGTGAGGCCATCATTGTTAATAATCAACTAGAGTTAGGTTTGAATCTATAAGGAGTGAATTCTAGATTTATAGTCCTATGGGTGGTCTAGTTACTAAAAGGTTGCCCAGAATGATAAAAAACAAGACGCATAAAATAAAATAGGGGGATTTTTTTGTACTAATTTTTTACTACCAATGCACGAATGTCACACTTTTAATTTAAAATCAAGATTAGAGAGGATCTTGTGATTATGTCTACATAAAGGTAAAACATGTGGGTTGATGATGGTTTAGTATGAAGTTTAGTTGTTGACCAAAGTATAGGCTAGGTGGAAAGTTATTGTAGTCAATCTTTCAATAAAACAACAATGGTTTCAACTATTGGTTCTTTTGAGCACCTAATAAGTGTGAAGTTTGTAATCACCCAAAACCTCAATCAAGCATCCTTATTTCTAGGATGATGCTATTGACATGGTTTACACTCTAAATACACTTATTTCTAAGATTGCAAAAGGTGGTAAAACACAGGATCAATTGTCCACCATTACCTTATCCCTCTATAATCCTCTTTTAAGGATGTTATGGGTTACCTTAAGTTCATCTTCATCTCTCTTTCAAAGATAATGAAGGGTTTTTAGAGTCTGGGGTTTTCACTCATCAAACTTATTTGGAGATTCGATGTTTTCACCCATCAAATTAAAACTCATTAATGCAAGCAATGGTGGAATCCGTACTAAACACAACAACACCCACACACAATTATACTTTAGTTTAACATAATCCCAAGACTAAATTACTTAGCTACTCATGAAGAAATTAAAGAGTGATATACCATAAGGATTATCCAAAATATTCATTCTTCACAAAATTAAAAAGAAATTAAGCCCTCAAGTGTAGTTACATACTTTCCCAATTAGGGTTTGTTCCTTTCAATTCAAAAATATATATGAGGTAAGCCCTCTCCAAAGAAAAAAGGGTTTTTGCTTATATATGGTTTGGAATTCATCTATACAATGTTGCAAATCTACCCATAGGCATAATCCCGCTGAACCACAATCGCACAGGTTTGACTGTGATCGTAGCTATGCAATCGTAATTGTGTTCCGTGACCACATTATGCTAACCAGCTTGACTAACCATGATCGTGGCCTTTGGACCACGAAAAATATGGCTAAAATGATCCAGGTCTTCAGCTATACTCTTCTTTGCTCACTTTTTATCATTGTTAGCTCTATTCCACATTTTTCTTATTCTCAACTATATACCTACAAAATGTGGAGTTTAGTGCTTTAAATAACAATTGTGTCTTATTTAACTTTACAAACATGGTAGTGCATATAAATGGTTAGTACAAATGAGTGGTAAAATCACCACTCATCATACTGTTCATATAAGATAAGGACTATCTTAACAACATAAAATAATTAAGCATGAATGCATGAAAACTGTTATATCTAATAATATAAGGCCAAGCATATACATAATTCTAAAATAATTTGCAATCTGAGAGACTAAAATATGTATAACTAAATAACTGTAAATCTATATGCTTTGGTCAAGCAAACCTGAATTTAATAAATAATGAATACTGTACTGAGACTATAGAAGGTATAATCTAATCAACATGCCCCAATCTAAGCTAATCGAGGTGTAATACCCCATACTATTTTTAGCTCTATTCAATTTTCCGTTGTATGCATAAGAGGCTTAAGGCCTAAATATTTCACTAAGTGTGGGGGACTTAGTCAATTTGAATGTATCTAAATTTGAAGAATTATTATCTTGGTCTTCCCGACCTCGAGATTTTGATTTTTGAGTTAATTCATGTTCAGGGACATAAAAAGCATGCCTTGGAGAATTTTTTAATTTTTTGGATGGGGTTTGGGTCATGTTTGGAACATGAAACCAGAGTAAGACTGCAATGCGACATTAGTCCTAATAGAATATAGACAACATCGTGGTGAGGGAAATGAACTACCGAGATAAGCCGCAGTGCAGAAAACTTATTTCATCTAGTTATGAAATTAAATAACATAGGGGTAATTGGGTCTTTTTCCCCTTAATCTAGTCATTCATAACAAGACTTAGGCATCATTTAGGGCATAATTTTGCCCTACTTCTCCAATTTTCCTCCCAACAGAGCAATTCCCTTTCCCCAAGAACACAAATTCAATTCCTTTCTCCTTAAGAAATTAAGTATTCAAGTCCCCAAGTTCAAGAACCTTCAAGAAAGCATCAAGGATAGCATTTTGCATTTCAATTTAAAAGCTTAACATATGTGGGGTGTTCATTTATGGGTCCTTTCACCCATAGATCCCAAAAATAGTCTTTTCAATTAAAGAATGGATTTTTCTACTATTATGGTATTTGGTATTGCTTAAGATGAGTTTATTTCTTGTTTTCATGGTGTTTTTAATTCAATTCATCCCATGTATGATTCCATGCAAGATTTTGAAATCCTCATGCACTGAATTTTTGTTTCCCATGCTTTATTGAGTGAATTCCATGATTAAACCTAAATTTATGATTCTTAGCAAGCATTCCTATGTTAAATTCCTAATCCCCATATGTTTCATGAAATGTCTATATTTTTGGGTTTTGAACCATAATCCATTGCTATAGTTTTTAAGCTTGTTATTGCGTTTAGTGATTATTCAGTACTGGTTGGTTAAGGACACCAGATACCTATATGTTTTACATGATTTTTAGATTTTCAAG
Organism: Capsicum annuum; assembly: GCF_002878395.1. Classification (NCBI taxonomy): domain Eukaryota; kingdom Viridiplantae; phylum Streptophyta; class Magnoliopsida; order Solanales; family Solanaceae; genus Capsicum; species Capsicum annuum. The sequence goes on along the minus strand of NC_061112.1, from coordinate 65,720,074 downwards.
TATTATTTAGTTAAACCATGGTTATTCTTATTTATTCAGCTATTATGATCATAATGAGGACTATTAGTCATGAAATCATGTTAAGTTAAACTTAGTCCAGTTTTAGTTCAAGTGTCACTTTCATTGGGAGTAGTATTTAGCATCGAGCTAACCCAGGGATGGGGGATCACCTACTAGTAGAGGGGGTGACCCTTAGTAGCAATCCTTGAGTTATAGAACTGCATAGCCAACGTAGGTTAGAGGTGTCTACTTGCCAATTGAGGGTTGACAAGGTGTTCACCTGCCTCTTGAGGGTGATACATATCTGATTAGAGCACCTATCAGTTGAGGGTGACTTATTAGTCCATCGGGACACCAGTTTAGTTGATCCATACACCCAGTGTTAGTACCCGTGGCATGGTACTAACACTATTCCAATTGGAGTTGCTGGTTAGACCTCGATTAGCCTAGATTAGGGAATGTCGATTAGATGATACATACCACAGTCTTAGTATATTAATCAATATTTATTCCATTTAGGTTTACTTGACCAAAGCATACAGATTTACAGTTATTCAGTTATACAGATTCCAATCCTTTAGCTTATAGATTATTTTAGAATCATGTATATGCTTGGTCTTACATTTACAGATAGTACAATTTTCATGTATTCATGCTCAATTATTTCATGCTGTTCAGTTAGTTCTTATCTTTTATACATAGTACCCCATGCATTTCATCCAGACCTTATCTCATATACCAGTATATTCAAAGTGCTAATTGAATACTCTTCTTTGCATAATGATGTCTTATAACATAGGTTCAGAGGCTCATTTTTCAGATCGTAGTTAGACAGCCAACACTACTCAGCAGTCATGCTGGTGAGTCCTCATCCATCGAAGACATATTATATCTTATTCAGTACTTCAGTATTTTATTATATTCAGTTAGTCAGAGTTAGTTGGGGGCCTAAATCATCAACTCCTCAGTCAGTTAGAGACTTTTCAGATAATCAAACAGTCAGTTATACATTTATTCAGTTTATCAGTCTATTTAGTATTATCAGTTATTTTAAATTAACAATTAGATTTTAGTATGTCATCAGATGTTTCAGACTGGTGGTTGAGCCATATTTTTAGTATTTAGATTAGTATTACATTTAGTAGTTTATCTTTCATACACGTGTATTATTGCTACTTTATTCAGTGCTCACCACAGGTGCTAGCTCATGGGTTATCTTATGGTCACTTATGATAGTAAGAACCATTATTGCAGCTAGGGGGTAGCCTCAGGTCGTGAAACACTTGGTATCATAGCCTAAGGTTTTATAGTTTCCTTAGGTATCTGAAAGCCGCATTGAGTAGAGTTTTATACATAGGTGTGAAGCGTGCAATACTTATGGACAAGAGGCTATGAGATTCTTTAGGAAACATTTCCCTTATTTCAGTATTTATGCCATGTGAAAGAGTATAAGCTATTTAAACACTCTTTCTAATTCATCCTTCATTCTATTTATAGATAATGCCTCCCAAAAGAAATAATGGAAAAAGAAATAGGGACCATCCCGCACCTTTGCTTGTTCAGGAAGATCCCCTGAATAAACATATTTGTCATATCAAGTTCAGAGTTACTTTTACTACCTTAGCCCATTCAGTAGTTCCTCAGAACAACCAGTAAGTTATTGTCTTCGCCAATCTAGTGACAAATACATCTGCCACTAGGATTCAGGATTTCACCCAAATAAATCCCCTTTTATTTTTGGGATCCAAGTCTGAAGAGGATCCACAAGATTTTCTTGATATCATTCAGAAGGTGACAAATATTATTGATACCATTTTGAGTGAGAGTTCAGAGTTGGCTGCATATTATTTATGGTATGTAGCTCACAAATGGTTTAAGTAGTGGAAAGAAGATCGTGGTGTATATGCAGGGCCTGTAGAGTGGGAGAATTTACCACGTCTTTTCTAGATAGGTTCTTCCCATTAGAGTTAAGGGATACTAAGATTCATGAGTTCATTTATTTAAAGAAGGGCAACATGAGTGTGAAGGAGTACTTTCTTAAGTTTACTCACTTGGAGAGGTATGCTCCTAATATGGTAGCTGACAATAGGTCTAGAATGAGTAAGTTCGTATCTGGTATAGCTGATAGTATGGTTAAGAAGTGTAGGACTGCCATGTTTATTAAGGATATGGACTTATCTAGACTTATGGTTCATGCTCAGCAGATTGAGGAAGACAAGTTTAAAGAGAAAGAAAGAGAGAATAAGTATTCCAGAATAGGTAGTTTTAACATTTGTCAGCCAAGATCAGAAGGTAGTAATCGTTCTTAGTTTCGTCAGAAGTTTTCAGCCCCAGCTCCATCTTCAGCAAGTATGCTGGTGCCTAAGTTCAGGCTAGATAGTCATGATAGGGCACCAGGCTATAATCCTAAGGTAGTGTGAACAGTGGCCGTACTAATCTGCTCTATGGAAAATGTGGCAGGCATCATCAGGGTGTGTGTAAGGCTGCTAGTGATGTATGTTTTGGAAGTGGAAAACTAGGCCACAGAGTTAGAGATTTCCCAAACGCTGGTCAGCAGGGTCAGTCCAACAGTCCTCCAGTTATATCCGGTCACCCGACTCAGTTGGTTGCCTCTTTTAGCGCAACCAGTAGGCATTGTCAGAATAGGTTGTATCCCTTCTATACCCTACATGATCAAGAAAGTTCTTCTGATATAGATATAGGTATGTTGTAGGTCTTTTATCTCCATTTTTATGCTTTATTAGACCTTGGAGCTTCACACTTCTTTGTAACCCCCCCAATATAGTAGTTGATTTTGGTGCCATTCCCGAATCTTTAGCAGAAACTTTTTTAGTCCCGAATCTTTAGCAGAAACGTTTTTAGTGTCTACCCTATTGGGTAAATCTATTATTGCTAGATGGGTATACAAAAATTACCCGATCATAGTATCTCTGAAAGTTACATTAGTTAATCTTGTGGAGTTAGAGATAACTTATTTTGATGTCATTCTTGGCATGAATTGACTCCACTTATGGTATGCCTCAGTTTATTGTAGAAATAGATTTGTTCAGTTTCAATTTTCCAATGAACCAGTCGTTGAATGGAGGGGTAGTACCTTTGTGCTTAGGGGTCAGATTATTTCCTATCTTAAGTTAAAAAAATAATGTGTAAAGGGTGTGCTTACCATCTTGTATGAGTCAAAGACTCTAGTTTTGATACTCCAAGTCTCGAGTCAGTTTTAGTTGTAAGGGAATTTCCTGTTGTGTTCTCACAAGACCTCCTCGAAGATCTTCTTGAAAGGTAATTTGACTTTGGAATAGATCTCCTCCAAATGCCCAGCCTATCTATATTTTTCCCTACAAAATGGCTCATCCTGAGCTTAGGAAATTAAAAGAACAACTGTAAGATCTCTTAGATAAGAAATTCATCAAGCCCAGTATTTCCCCTTGTAACACTCCAGTCTTGTTCGTGCGTATGAAAGATTGTTCTCTTAGAATGTTTATCGATTACCATCAGTTGAACAAAATCACAATAAAAAATATGTGTCCATTCCCAAGATTGATGAATTGTTCAACCAACTTCAGTGTGCTAGTTACTTCTCTACGATAGACCTCAGATCTGGCTTTTATCAGCTCAAATTCAGAGAATATGACACTCCAAAAATAGTTTTTAGAACTCGGTATGGTCACTTTGAATTCCTAGTTATATCTTTTGGACTAACGAATGCCCCTGCAACTTTAATGGACTTGATGAATAGAGTGTTAGAGTAGTCCTTGGACATGATTGTCATAGTTGTTATTGATGATATTCTTGTCTATTCCCATAACAAAAATGATCATGCAAACCATCTAAGGATTGTATTGCAGACCCTTAAGCTCATCCATTATTTGACAAGTTCAGTAAGTGAAAGTTTTGGCTAAGGTCAGTAACTTTTCTTAGCCATATTATTTCTAATTATGGCATCCAAGTTGATATTTAAAAGACTGAAGTAGTGACAAATTGGCCCAAACCCATCTCTTTGTCTAATATTTGGAGTTTCTTGGGTTTCACTGGCTATTATAGACATTTTTTAAAGGGTTTTCTTCTATTTCATCCCCCATGTCTCGATTGACTCAGATAAAAGTCAAATTCTAGTTGTCAGATTCATGTGAGAAAAGTTTTCAGGAGTTGAAGACTCGACTCACTTCAGGTCCAGTCTTGAATTTACCAGATGGTTCATATGGGTTTGTAATTTATTGTCATGCTTCCAGAGTTGGTCTTGGTTGTGTATTAATATAGAGAGGTGAAGTCATAGCCTATGCTTTTTGACAGATTAAACCCTATGAAAAGAATTATCCTACCCATGATCTTGAGTTGGCAGTTGTTGTTTTTGCCTTGAAAATTTTGAGGCATTATCTTTATGGGGTCCATGTTTATGTGTTCACAGATCATAAAAGTTTGTAGTCTGTGTTCTCGTAGAAAAAATTGATTCTTTGTCATAGAAGGTGGCTTGAGTTGTTGAAAGATTATGACATGAGTGTTTTCTATCTTCCAAGATAGGCTAATATAGTAGCAGATTCCCTTAGTAGATTGTCTATGGGTAGTTAGCACATGTTGAGGATGATAAGAAGAAGTTATTAAGGGAGGTTCATCAGCTTGCAAGATTAGGCATTTGGTTGGTTGATTCAACTGAGGGTAGTATATGGGTTCAAAATCTTCTTTGGTTGTCGAAGTGAACGAAATGCAAGATAAGGATCTCAGTTTGGTTAAGTTGAAGGAATCAATCAGAGATAAAAAAGTATATTTTTTCTTCCAAGGGGGAAATGGTGTGTTGCATTGTTAGGCCAGGCTGTGTGTTCTATGTGTTGATGATTTGAGGTAGCAAATTTTGGTAGAAGCACATGGTGCACAATATTTCATTCATCCAAGAGCCGCTAACATGTATCGTGATTTGTGGGAAATTTATTGGTGGAATGATATGAAGAAAAATATTGCATTGTTTGTGGCTAAGTGTTCAAATTATCAGCAGGTTAAAGTTGAGCCCCATAGGCCTAGTGGTTCATTGCAGGAGTTCATCATCCCCACTTGGAAGTGTGAAGTAGTGAACATTGATTTTGTGATGGGTTTGCCTCGTACAACTTGTCAGCATGATTCAACATAGGTCATTATGGATAGAATGACCAAATTAGCTTATTTCTTGCCAGTTAATACTTCGTACTTAGCTGAGTATTATGCAAGGCTTTACATTAGAGTGGTGGTTAGGTTGCATGGAGTTCCAATCTGTATCATATCAAATAGAGTTACACAATTTACCTCTCACTTTTGGAAGGCTTTTCAGAAGGGTCTTGGAACCAAAGTTCATCTCAGTACAAATTTTGTCCTTAGGCAGATGGTTAGGAAGAGAGGACTATTCAGACCATAGAATTCATGTTGAGAGAATATGTTATTGATTTTAAAACTAGTTGGGATAACTATTTACATTTGATTGAGTTTGTTATAATAACAGCTATCACTTCAGTTTTCAGATGGCTCTATTTCAGGCTCTCTATAAGTGGAGATATAGATCTCCTATTGGATGGTTTGAAGTAGCTGAGGCTACTTTGATAGGTATAGATTTAGTGTTTGATGTGATGGAGGAAGTTGAGTGTATTAGGAAGAGACTTAAGACAACCTAAAGCCATAAAAAATCTTATGCAAATGTGAGGAGAAAAGACCTTGAGTTTTATGTTGGTGATTTAGTCTATTAAAAAATCTCACCCCAAAAGAGAGTGAAGAGATTTGTCAAGAAGGGAAAACTTAGTCCCCAATATGTTAGCCCTTATAGAATCTTGAACCGTTTAGTAAAGGTAACTTATAAGCTAGAGTTTCCTGCAGATTTGGCATATGTGAATCTGGTATTTCATGTTTCCATGAAAAAGTATTGTATTGGCGATTTAGCTGTAATAGTTCTCTTAGAAGTTATGGGCATTAAGGATAGCCTTTCCTAACAAGAAGTCCCAGTTTAGATACTTGACCATCAGATTCATAGGATGAGGAATAAAGAAGTTCCTTTGGATAAAGTTCTATGGTAGAATCAGTCTGTTGAGGGAGCTATTTGGGAAGCAGAAGCAGATATGCACTCCAAGTGTCCTCGTCTTTTCTCTACAACCTCAAACTCATCTTGAGGTAACAATTTTCCTTAGGTTGACTCTTTTCTATTCTCAGTTCCAGCTATATAATCAATCTCATGTCATTGGATGCATTCACGGAATCTGTTCAGTTCATGTATTATGTTTAAGACTTAGTTATATATTCATGTTGCAAATCATGCATGTTTAGTATACGATCTCAATTGCCTTAGTTCAGTACTCTCAGTCTAACCAATCTCATTCGAGGATGAATATTCCCAAGGAGGAGATATTGTAATACCCCATACTATTTTTAGCTATGTTCAACTTTCAGTTGCATGCATAAGGTGCTTAAGGCCTGAAAATTTCACTAAGTATTGGGGACTTAGTCATTTTTAAGGCTTCTAAATTTGGAAGATTTTTAGCTTGGTCTTCCCGACCCCGAGATGTTGGTTTTTGAGTTAATTCATGTTTAGAGATGCAAGGAGCTTGTCTCAGAGAAGTTTTAGATTTTTCGGACGGGGTTTGGTTTATGTTTGGATCACAAGACTAGAGGGATACAACGATAAGCCCGCAAAGAGGCATTAATCTTGATGACATATAGTCCGTCTCGTGTTGAGGGAAATACACTATCGTAATAAGACCGCATCACGGTATGCTTGTTCCATCCAGTTACGAATTTAAATGTCAGAGGGGTAATTTGGTCTTTTCTTTCCCAACCCAATCGTTCATAAAATGACTTGGGCATCAGTTAGGGCATAATTTTGTCCGTCTTCTCAAAATTTCCTTCCAATAAAGCAATTCCCTTTCCCCAAGAATACAAATTCAATTCCTTTCTCCCCAAGGAATCAAGAATTCAAGTCCTCAAGTTCAAGAACCTCCAAGAAAGCAACAAGGATAGCATTTTTCCTTTCAATTTAAAAGCTTAAAGTATGGGGGGCGTTCATTCATGGGTCCTTTAACCCTTAGAGCCCAAAACCCTCTTTTCAATTAACGAATGGATATTTCTACTATTATGGTATTTTATATTTCTTAAATTGGGTTTAATTCAGGTTTTCATGGTGATTTTAGTTCAATTCCGCAAGTGTTTGATTCCATGCAAGATTTTTAATTCCTCATGCAATGAATTTGAGTTTCCCAAGCTTTATTCATTAAATTCTACGATAAATCCTAAATTTATGATTCTTAGCAAGTATTCCCATGTTAAATTCATGATCCCCACATGTTTGGTGAAATGTCTGTACTTATGGATTTTGAATCATGATCGGTTACTATAGTTTTTAAGCTTGTTATTGCGTTCAGTGATAATTCATTTCTAGTGGGTTATGAACACCCGATACCTATGTGTTTTATAAGATTTTAACATTTTCAAGTATAATTCAATTAAGCCATGATTATTCCTATGTATTTAGTTATTATGATCATAATGAGCACTGTCAATCATGAAATCATGTTAAGTTAAACTCAGTGCAGGTTCAGTTCAAGTGTCAGTTCAATTTAGAGTAGGATTTAACACTGAGCTAACCTAGGGATGGGGGGCTCACCTGGTAGTGAAGGGTGTGACCCTTAGTATCAATCCCTGAGTTACAAAACTACCTAGCTAGTGTAGGTTAGACATGTCAACCTGCCAGTTGAGGGTTGGCAAGGTGTTCACCTGCCAGTTGAGGGTGACACATATCTCATTAAAGCACTTGTTAGTTGAGGGTGACTCATTAGTCCTTTGAGACACTAGTTTAGTGGATCCACACAACCAGTGTTTGTATTTGTGGGACAGTACCGACACCCTTCCGACTAGGTACTAACAATGGCTGTGTGGATCCTCTAAAATGGTGTCCCGAAGTAGTGATGAGTCACCCTCAACTGATAGATGCTTCAATGAGGTATGTGTCACCCTCTACTACAGGTATACATCTCTAACCTATGATGGCTACGTTGTTCTATAACTCAGGGATTGCTACTAAAGGTCACAACCTTTACTGTAAAGTGAGCCCACATTCCTGGGTTAGCTCAATACTATATCCTACTCCCAACTGAACTAACACTGAAACTGAAATAGAACTAAGTTTAACTAAACATGATTTCATGACTGATAGTGCTCATTATGATCATAATAACTGAATAAATATGAATAATCATAGCTTAACAAAATCATACTTGAAAATATAAAAATCATATAAAACACGTAGTTATCATGTGTTCACAACCTACCATCATTGAATGAGATAAAAAGCTTACTAATTGTAGTAAAGTATCATGGTTCAAAACCCATAAGTACAGACATTTCACCAAACCTATGAGGATCATGAATTTAACATGGGAATGCATGCTAAGAATCATAAATATAGGATTTGTCATGAAATTCACCTGAATAAAGCATGGGAAACTCAAATTCAAAGCATGAGGAATTCAAAATATTGCATGGAATTATTCATGGTCTGAATTGAATCAAAATCACCATGAAAACATGAATTAAACCCATCTTAAGCAATATAAAATACCATAATAGTAGAAAAATCCTTTCTTTAATAGAAAAGATGATTTTTTTGGGCTCCATGGGTGAAAGGACCTATGAATGAACACCCCATATACCTTAAGCTTTTAAATTGAAAGGAAAAATGCTATCCTTGATGGTTTCTGAAAGGTTCTTGAACTTGGGGATTTGAATTCTTGATTTCTTGGGAGAAATGAATTGAATTTGTGTTCTTGGGGAAAGGAAATGGATTTCTTGGGTGGAAAATTGGAGAAGAAAGATAAAATTATGCCCTAAATAATGTCTAAGTCGTGTTATGAATGATTGGGTTAAGGGGAAAAATACCCAATTGCCCCTCTGACATTTAAATTTGTAACTGGACGGAACAAGATTACCAATGTGGTCTTATCACGGTAGAACATTTTGCTCACCCCGATGCGGTCAGCATGCCATCAGACTTATGCCGCATCATGGGCTTATCATGGTATCCCTCTGGTTTCGTGATCCAAACATAACCCAAACCCTATCTGAAAAATCTTAAATATCTCTGAGATATGCTCTTTACATATATGAATATGAATTAACTCAAAAACCAACATCTCGGGGTCGGGAAGACAAAGTTAAAAATCCTTCAAGTTTTGAAGCCTTAAAAATGACTAAATCCCCAACATTTATTGAAATTTTCAGTCCTTAAGTCCCTTATGCATGCAGCTGAAAGCTGAACAGAGCTAAGAATAGTATGGGGTATTATAATATCTCCCCTTTAGGAATATTTGTCCTCAAATAAGACTGGTTAGATTGAGAGTACTAAAATAAGGAGACTAAGATCTTATACTAAACATGCATGATTTAGAACATGAATGTATAACTGAGTCTGAAACATGATACATGAACTGAACTAATTTTGTGAATGCATGTTACAACATGAGAATGATTATATAGCTGGAACTGAGAATAGAAAAGAGTCAATCTAAGGAAATTTTGCCTCAAGATAAGGATACTTGGAACCCATATCTTCTTCTACATCCCAAGTAGCTCTCTCAACGAATTGATTCCACCATAGAACTTTAACCAAGAGAGCTTCTTTATTCCATAACCTATGAATCTTACGGTCAAGGATCTCAACTCGGAATTCTTTGTAGGAAAAGCTATCTTTGACACCCATGTATTCTAAAGGAACAACTACAGTTGAATCGCTAATAAATTTCTTTAGTAAGGAAACATGAAATATTGAATGTACTGATGCCAAATCTACAGACAACTCCAGCTCATAGGCTACCTTCCCAAAATGGTTCAAGATTATCTAAGGACCAACATATCGGGGACTCAGTTTCCGCTTCTTTCCAAATCTCTTCACTCCCTTCATGGGCGAGATTTTCAAATAAACAAAATTGGCAATATAAAACTCAAGGTCTCTTCTCCTCATATTTGTTTCTGACGGCTTTGGGCCATCTTAAGCCTCTCCCTAATCAGTTAAATTTTCTTCATCACATAAAATACTAAATCTGGCCATATCAAAGTAGCCTCACCTTCTTTAAACTAACCAATAGGAAATCTACATCTCCTCCCATAGAGAACCTTAAATAGATCTATCTGAATAGTAGAGTAATAGTTGTTATTATAGGCAAACTCAATCAAAGGTAAATGGTCATCTCAATCACCTTTAAAATAAATAACACATGCTCTAAACATGTCTTCTAAGGTCTGAATGGTCCTCTCTGCTTGAATATTTGTCTGAGGATGAAAGTCTATACTGATATATACTTGGGTAACAAGATCATTCTGAAAAGCCTTCCAAAAGTGAGAGGTAAACTGAGTACCTCTATATTATATGATAGATAATGGAACTACATGAAAACTAACCAACTGTCTGATATAAATCCTGGCATAATCCTCAGCTGAGTACGAAGTATGAACTGACAAAAAATGAGTTGATTTGGTCATTTATCCACAATAACCTATATCGAATCATCCTGATGATGTGTACGAGGCAAACTAGTCACAAAATCCATGTTCACCACTTCCCATATCCAAGTGGGGATGCTGAACTCCTACAATGAACCACTAGGCCTCTGGTGCTCAACTTTAAAGGTAATGTCTCATAATTTTCAAGGAAAAAAAATAGTTACCAACTAAAGATCATTGGTAGGATAATTCTATTGATGGGGTTTTAGATATCTAACAACATAGGCTATGACCTTACCTCTATACATCAATACACAACCAAGAACAACTCTGGAAGCATCACCGTAAAGTACAAACCTATCTTAACCATCTAGTAAAGTCAAGACTAGTGCTGAAGTGAGTTGAGTCTTTACCTTCTAAAAACTCCTCACATGAGTTTGACCACTGAATTTTAACTTTCTTCTTAGTCAATTGATACATGGTGGATTCAATAGTAGAAAACCCTACAACAAACCATCTGTAATAGCCAGCCAAACCCAAGAAACTCCTGATATCTAATAGAGAGATAGATCTGGGACAGTTTCTAACTATTTCATTCTTTCGAGGGTCAACTTGGATGCCATAACTGAAAATAATATTACCAAGGAAACCTACTGATCTTAGTCAAAACTCAAACTTACTGAACTTGGAAAACAACTGATGAGCTCTAAGGGTCTAAAATACAATTTCCAGATCGTCTGCATGATTATTTTCACTATAGGAATACACAAGAATATCATCAATGAAGACTATGACAAACATGTCCAAGTACTTCTTAAACACTCTGTTTATCAAGTTCATAAAAGCTGCAGGGGTATTCATTAGTCCAAAAGATATTACTAGGAATTCGAAGTGACCATATTGAGTTTTGAAAGCTATTTTTGATCTGTCACATTCTCTAAACCTAGGATGATGATAGCCAAATCTGATGTCTATCTTAGAGAAGTAATTGGCACCCTGAAGTTTGTCGAATAGGTCATATATCATGGGGAGTGGATACTTATTATTGGTTGTGACTTTTTTCAACTGATGGTAATCGATGCACATTCTGAGAGAACCATCTTTCTTATAGAAGAACAAGACTAGAGTGCCCCAAGGGGAAACATTGGGCTTGATGAATTCCTTATCTAAGAGATATTTCAATTGTTCTTTTAATTCCCTAAGCTTAGTTAGAGCCATTTTATAGTGCAGAAAAGAGATAGGCTAGGTATCTGGAAGAAGATCTATTCCAAAGTCAATTTCCCTTTTAGGGGAAATTCTGTGGAGATTTCCAAGGAACACATTAGGAAATACCATTACTACTGAAACTGACTCAAGACTTGGAGCCTCAAAACTAGAGTTCTTGACTCAGAAAGAATGGTAAACACACCCTTTAGATATTATTTTTATTGCCTTATGATAAGAAACGATCTGACCTTTAGCATAGAGGTATGACCTCTCTATTCAATAATTGGTTCATTGGGAAACTAAAATTGAATGACTCTATTTATACAATCAACAAAGGCATAGCATGAGTAGAGCCAATCCATGATGATAATGACATCAAAATCAGTCATCTCTTACTCAACAAGATTAACTAAGGTAACTTTCTAAGATACTATGACTGGACAATTTCTGTATATGTTTCTGGCTATAATAGATTTAACCACTGAGGTAGACAATGAGAAAGGTTCTGCTAAAAATTTGGGACTGGCACCAAAATCAACTGCTTTATAGGGCGATACAAAGGAGAGTGAAGCTCCGGTGTTTAATAAAGCATAAACATAGAGATGAAAGACCTGTACATACCCTTAACTATATCAGAAGAACTGTCCTAATCATGCTGGGCCTGGAGGGCATACAACATATTCTGGCACTACCCACTGGTTGCACTAGAAGCGGCCCCATGCTGAATTAAGCAACCGTCTGGAACTAGAAGACGGTTGGACTGACCCTGCTGAATAGCATTTAGGCATTTTCTAACTCTATGGTCTGGCTTGCCATATCCAAAACACACATCAATGCCAAACCTACATATATCCTGATGGTGCCTGCCATTTTCCCCATAGAGCGAATTAGGAAGGCCCCTATTCATACTACCTTAGGACTTAGAGCCTAGTGCCCTATCATAACTATCTTGCCTAAACTTTGGCACTGGCATACTTGATGATGATGAAGATGGGGCCAAAAACATCTAACAGAACTGATAACGGTTACCACCTTTCAAACTTAGCTAAGAAAAGTTAAAACTACCTATTCTGGTCCTTTTATTCACTCTCTCTTTCTCCTTAAGATTCTCTTCCTCATTCTGCCATTTTTCATAAGACCTTCTTGAATAGGCAGAGGTGTGGGATGGTCCCTATTCCTTCTTCTATTATTTCTTCTGCTTGGAATTATTTGTAAGAAGAATGAAGGATAAGTTAGAAAGAGAGTTTAAATAAAGATCATTCTCTTTCGCACGGAATTAATACTGAAAGAAGGGAAACTTTTTCCAAAATGTCTTGTAGCCTCTTTTCCAAAAGTGTGGCACGCTTCACACCCACACACAAAACTCTACTCAACGTGGCTTTTAGACACCTTAGGAAACTGTAAAACCTTGAGCTCTGGTACCATGTTTTGTTACAACTCGAGACTACCCCCTAGCTATAAAAATGGTGCATATGGTCAGAAGTGACCACAAGGTAACCCATGAGCTGTCACCTATTGTGAGCACTGAATAAAGTAACAGTAGTATACATGTACAAAAGATAAAATAATAAATGTAATACTAATATAAATACTGAAAATATGGTTAACCATCAACTTGAAACATCCAATGACATACTTAAATCTAACTGCCAATTTAAAATAACTGATAATACTGAAAAAAACAAATAAACTGAATAAGTATTTAATTGTTGTCTGATTATTTCAAAAGCCTCTAATGGACTGAGGAGTTGATGGGACAGGCCCCCAACTAAATCCAAATGACTGAACATAATAAAATACTGAAGTGCTTAGTGAGAGATAATATTTCCTCGATGGATAAGGACTTACCACTATGAATGTTGAGTAGTGCCGGATGTCTAACTATGGTCAGAAAATTCAGCCTTCTAAACTATGATATAAGAAATCATATCACAAAAAAGAGTATGTGGTTAGTACTTTGAATATACTAGTATATGAGATAAGGTTTAGCAAAAATACATAGGGTACTATGCGCATGAGATAAGGACTAACTGAACAACATGAAATAACTGAACATGAATGCATGGAAACTAAAATATATTAGAATGTCAGACCCAAGCATATACATCTTTATGAAATAATCTGTAAGCTGAGAGACTGAAATATGTATAACTAAATAACTATAAATCTGTATTCTTTGGTCAAGAATGCCTGAACTAAATTAACACTGAATACTATATTAAGACTGTGGGAGGTATCATCTAGCCTACATGTACTAATATGAGCTAATCAGGGTCCAACCTGTAACCCAGTAGGAAGGGGGTCAGCACCATGCCACGGATACTAATAATGGCTCTGTGGATCCACGAAACTTGTGTCACAAATGACTAATGAGTTACCCTCAACTGACAGGTGCTCTAATGAGATATGTGTTATCCTTAACTGACAGGTGAACACCTTTTCAAACCTCAATTGGCAAGTAGATATCTCTAACCTGTGCTGGCTATATAGTTTTGTAACTCAGGGATTGCTACTAAGGATCACACCGTCCATTGCCAGGTGAGCCCCATCCCTAGGTTTGATCGGTGCTAAATCCTAGTCCTAACAAGTCTAACACTTGAACTGAAATGGAAGTGAGTTTAACTTAACTTGATTTCATGACTGATAGTGCTCATTATGATCATAATAACTGAATAAATAGGAATAATCATGGCTTAACTGAATCATACCTAAAAATCTAGAAATCATGTAAAATATATAGGTATCGGATGTTCATAACCCAGCAACACTGAATGATCACTGAACGCAATAACAAACTTAAAAACTCTAGTAAAGGACCAAGGTTCAAAACCCATAAGTATACGCATTACACCAAACATGTGGGGGGTCATGAATTTAACATGAGCATGTTTGCTAAGAATCATAAATTTGGGATTTATCATGAAATTCACTTAAATAAAGCTTGAGAAACTTAAATTCAAAGCTTGGGGTATTAAATCTTGCATGGAATCATACATGGGCTGAATTGAACTAAAATCACCATAAACACATGAATTAAATCCATGTTAAGCAATATAAAATACCATAATAGTAGAAAAATACATTCTTTAATTGAAAAGAGGGTTTTTGGGCTCCACGGATGAAATGACCCATGAATGAACATCCCACATACCTTAAGATTTTAAATTAAATGGAAAAATGCTATCCTTGATGCTTTCTTAAAGGTTCTTGAACTTTGGGACTTGAATTCCTGATTTCTGGGGGAGAAAGGAATTGAATTTGTGTTCTTGGAGAAAGGGAATGACTTTCTTGGGAGGAAAGTTGGAGAAAAAGGAAAAATTATATCATAATTGATGCCCAAGTCGTGTTATGAACGATTGGGTTGAGGGGGAAAACACCCAATTTCCCCAATGACATTTAAATTTGTAACTTGATTGAGCATGCTTATTGCGACGAGGTCTTATTGCGGTACTAATGCCGCATCACAAGCTTATCGTGAAATCTCTCTAGTTTTGTGATCGAAAGTTGACCCAAACCCCTTCTGAAAATTCCAAAACATCTCCAAGACATGCTTTTTATAACCCTGAACATGAATTAACACAAAAACTTACATATCGGAGTTGGGAAGACCTAGTTAAAAATCCTCCAATTTTTGAAGCCCTAAAAATAACAGTCCCCAACACTTAGAGAAATTTTCAGGCTTTACACCCCTAATTCATAAAACTAAAAATTGAATAGAGCTAAGAATAGTATGGGGTATTACAACATCTCAGAGAACTGAGTCCCTGAAAAAAAAGAGAATATCCATTTGGCCTAGAATCCATAATACCTCTTCACCCATGTCAAACAGCTAAATCCAACTAAAATATGGTGTAATCAACACCTTGAGTCTCAACTAGGCCTAAATTATAGAGCCTATCTTTACAAGCAATTAGAAACTCATATGCATCCTCGCTCGGAGAACCACAAAACCTAGGTGAAGCAAATCTCAAGAATCTACCCAATATATTCTTCTCCTTGGTAGACATTGTAGGTTAGACAAACACTGGCTGAGCAACTATCGGCTGAGAAACTATCGACACAGGAGGGACCTAAACTCTAGGAGCCATGCTATAGGTTGCACTCCTGCCTCAGTACCACTCTGGTCTATAGACTATGCACTATCACATGGGATACTAAGAACTATATCTAAAAGTTGAATAAATATATCTCTGACCACAGAAGAAGAAATAAACCCTAGGGGAGCCTAGGTTGTTCGCTGTCACACCACTAGATGGGGTAGAAGAATCTCTAGCTCATGAGCAACAATAGGACCTAGGTGTAATACCCCAAAGTTTCCTAGCTAATTTCGTTCCAAGAATGTCTAGTATTATCTTCTAAATTGAATGATATTTATTCTATGAGGAATATTTAATATTTTTACTTTTTTCAGGTGGGAAATTTAATAAGTTTTCCATCGATATAAGATTCGCCAAAATCTGATAATCGGGTAAGAAGTTATGACTATTTCAAGTTCCTGTCGTAAAATAGTGCCAAATTTGTCAAGTTGTTCAATTTTTAGTAACTCATCACGATTGCACCACATCGTGATGTATATCACAATGATCATACCATCGCGTTGTGATGAGGCCCGAATCAACAATTGTCACAATCCAGTGAGTCACCGTGATTACACTACATTGAGGTAGGTATCGCAATGACCCACTCACCGTATCGCGGTGGAGCCTTGATCAGCGTCCCAGTTCTATGTTTAAAAATCCAGGGATAGCATAGTCTTTTTCCCATACCCCAAATCATGAAAATAGTAGATTTATCATATTGGAGAGCAAAATATATTCACTTTTCACCAATTTCCTCTACAAGAAACTCTAGGCTTCAATTTTCAACTTCAAGAATCCCTAATATCCACCATTATTGTTCAAAAATAGCTCAAAATTTAAGATTTCCAATTCAAGTTGTTCAAGAAATAATGTTCAAAAGCACCAATAGGAACTCAAAGTTCAATCTTCTTCATCTATTCATCAATTAAGGTATGTGGTATTTTGAACAAGGATAAATCTTTCATCTTTATGCCCAAAACTAGTTTTAATTATAAATTCATATGATTTGATATGAATTTCAATTGAGGGTTCATACCCACAATATATGTAAGAATCTTTTTCTTGAACGACTTGGCACTTCCTTTACTTTGTTAATCCACCAGGGTTTCCACAACCCTAGCTAAGAGAATTAGCCTCTCATAGTTATGACATCATTCATGGAATTTGTAGACAAAATCATAGAATTAATCTCCCAATAATGAAAGAAGAAAATCCAAAGTATCAAATTGAATAACAAACCAAAAAACAAACAAAAAATAGTGAGATGTTTGAAAAATTATATGGTAGCCCCCAAGGGAGTAAACTTGAATCTCTCTACCAAAAAGGTCCTAAAGGGTATTTATAGATTACAAGAAAATCCTAGAATTCAAATCCTAAATAAATAAGGAAAATTTGAGTAGACGTACACAATAATGATTTCATTAATCATAGGAGTAGGTTTAGGTTACATGGAAACCCTACATAATAACTTTAAAATAATCTAGGAAATTTGTGTCATTGGCCACCTATGGACACACTTACGCATCGTAGGTAGCACCAACGGATATAGATGGGGGCCGTAGGTGGTGACCTAAAATATTTTCTCTGGAAATCACTTTATGATACCTAAGAACCCACCTATGACCAGTAGGTGGCACCAATGGGGCGTAGGGTCCTCAATAAGTGGTCAAATACTAACATGTCTAAGGTAGTCTTATACTAACATGAGTAATAAAGTCCAATTCACCTAAGACATAAGGAAACAAGTCAGGTATTTCAACTGTAATATATCAAAATAGTTTAAATAGTCCAACTAACCCAAGTCTTAAATTTCTTCAATACAACACCTAAAACCTATCCTAAATCTAACATAATATCATAAAAATATTATGAAATAGCTTAATCTAATAAGGGACAAACCTAGCCTACCTCGATGCTGAAGAAAGCTCAACGAATTACTAAAGCACCATTTTCCCTTCTGAGAAGCCTCCTAAACATTCCAAGATATCAAAAACACATTCAACTCACCAATTCAATATGAATAATACCCATATTGCAGCATTGTGATTCGAGTCCAAAAATCACACAAAAACCCCATATGGGTCCCACTTTCAAAAGATTTATTTCCTAAACCAACCTAACATACTATCAAACTCAAGAAATCATTACCCTAAAAAATGGGTGTAAACCATGCTTAATTTGGGATAAAATAAAGCCCTCAAGGTTTTGTGGTTTTGAGCAATAAAACAAGAAATTTTACAAAGAAAGTGTGAATTCTTACCTCCTATCAAAAGATAATTGAGTAAATAAATTTTAATCTAGATTCTTAATCACTAGAATTGTAACACCCCGAGTCTATACCCTGGATGCTACACAATGCTCATAATCCCGAGGGACCACAAGCTAACCCATCACTGATACCTGCTATAATAACTGAATAATAATACTGTATTATACAAAAATTAGGTGGAAACTTGCCATAAGGTTCAAAACTATAAATAAATACTGAGTACTAAAAACTGAATTTGATACATCTATCTGAAATACTCTCGTCTAAAATGCTACTGTTGTTTGAACAAAGAGTTGATATGACAAGTCCCAAACTAACTCTGACTACTAAAATAGCCTGAGTACTGAAATACTGGAATAATAAATCTATCCTCGAACAATGAGGACTCACCACTAGTTTGCTACTGATGGATCAAGCTGCTAAGAATGATCGGGAGCTCGTGCATCTAAACCAATGATATAAGACATCATAGAGCAAAAGAAAGGTATATGTTAGTACTTTAAATGTACTGGTATGCTAAGAGAGGTTGTTTGAGATGCAAGGGCTCATATGATTGAACAATACTGACTAAATAAATTGAGTATAACTAAATGAGAGTACATGCATGAATATGTAAGCTGTAACTGAGGTTGTGATAACACTGGATACTGAGTTCTAAATTACTGATTTACTAATATTTGAGTTTACTGATACTGTATTACTGTTAACTGAGAAACTATATCTGTCAGTCTTGATTTCTTGGAACATTTCTAAGTTCCATACCGAATTGAGTGACTGTGTTTGATAGTCCTAATTTATGTAGAACTGAACTGAGTTCTATTCTAAAGACTGAAACTGAGATTGTAGGAGGTAATTATCTAACCGAAATACTCCTTTCTAAATAGATTTGGGTCAATCTTATAACCCCATTTGGTAGGGTGTCAGTACCATTCCATGGGTAAACACAACTGTGAGTTAACCTTCTCTAACAGAAAGCTCTTTCATTAACCCTCACTGGCAGGAAAACTTATATGAGATGTATCAACCCTAGTCTGGCAGCAAAATATCTCAACCTACACTAGCTATATAGTTTTGTAACATGGGGATTGCTATTAAGGGTCAAACCCTTTCTGAAAGAAATGCCTCTATCCCTAGGTTCGTTCGGTGCTGAATCCTACTCTTAACTGAATAGACACTGAACTGATTCCTTGTCCATACTAGGATTGACTGAACTGTTATTGATTATACTGTCTAACTGAACTAAAGTGAGTTCAGTTAACTGATAAAATACTACTGAATTCTATTAACTGACTGAATTTACTGAGGTCTGAACTAGATACTAAACTGGACTAGAGTAATACAAAGTCTACTGAGTTTATCCTGAGTTTTGTGACTGACTGAGAGTACTAATGATCATGACATGACTAAAATTATTTTATAAATGATATTGGCTCTTGATAAGCAGCTAAATTGTCAAGTATTAAATACCCCTAAGACTAGATAGTATGAAAAGTAAATCACTACATGACTTTAGTAGCATCATGGTACTACCTTACTAATAATAAATACACTTAGACAGCTTTGGTCAAAGACTTATTATACATGAGGTTGTGTATGATTGATATCACACAATAACATGTTATGCTTGGACTAGTAATACTTGGGGTGCATGGGTATTTCACATATCAATAAACATGTGGTAATATCATTGATTCTACATTTAACTTGAAATTCAAGAATTTGACATGTAGTTCACAAAATTCAATTCACAATTAAACTAGTTTGCATGAAACTTGGGACAAATCATAGAATTAGATCATCATTAACATTATAATCATTAGTACATTCAAGATCTAACATAAAATCCATGAAATCAGTTAACTTGTATTTAGAAAGAGTTTCTTGAACTCCAAGGGTGGAAGGAAACCCTTGGATGAACACTTCACATACCTTGCTACTCAAATGTGCAAAGAATGATGGAGTGTCATTGGCATTCAATGCGCCGCGTCATTGGAATCGATGCGATAGCCAATGCACCATATTGAGTCCACATTGGTTCCGTGGAATTAGCACTGGGAGCTGGGGAAAAATACTCATTGACGTGATAGGCGATGCGTCACATTGATTTCGCATCGATCCACAGGTTTGAGCTTTCAAATTTGTTTCAAATGATGTTCAAAAAATCCAAAACTGGTCCAAGAACACCTATTAATATTTCTGATCATGAATTAACCTAAAAATCAATATTTAAAGGTCATAAGGGTTGTGAAAAAGGATCGCCAATTTATTAAGGCTAAAATAACTCTATGTATGAACACTTAGCTGAATTTTTCTAAGTCTGGGACCCCTTACTAGCTTTTACAGAACTGAATCAAGCTTAAAATTTTGCGGGGTCTTACAATATCTTTCTCTTGGGAACATTCGTCATCAAATGGGGCTGACTAAGTAGGGAATACTGATAGACTGAATTTAGAAACAGGATATCCACAACTGCAATATGATTTCCTAACTGACACTACTGATATGCTGAAATTTCATACTCAACATACTTATCTGATATATGAGTACGTAGTTGAACATGATTCGTGAATGCATGACTTAGATTGCTAATAAGTTGAGTTTCTTTTGCTGAACATGCATATCTGATACATGAAGTCATAACTGAATATGCAATGGTAAATGGTACCAAATCTATGAAGAAAATCTAAGCATGGAATTGAGTAAGTTCAAGGGAAAACTGTTACCTTGGGCTGATTCTGAGTTTTTTGAGAAGAGGTAAGGATACTTTGTCTGCATATCTACTTCTGCTTTCGAAGTAGCTTTCTCAACAGACTAGTTTAGCCAAAGAACTTTGCCTAGAGGGAACTCTTTGTTTCTCAGTCTGTGAATCTGGTAATCAAGGATTTCGAATGGAATCTCCTCATAAGAGAGGCTTTTCTGAACATTGATACTCCCTACAGGGACTACAACTGTGGGGTCACCTATGTATTTCTTTAGCAAGGAGACATGGAACACTTGATGGACTGAGGATAAATCGGAAGGCAACTCAAGCTCGTAAGCTACCTTTTCAAAATGGCTGAGAATTTGGTAAGGACCGACATATCGGGGATTGAGCTTCCCCTTCTTGCCAAACCTCTTCACTTCTTTCATAGAAGAGATTTTCAAATACACATAATCATAAATATCAAACTCGAGATCCTTTTTGTGCACATCTATGTACGATTTCTGTCAGCTCTGAGCTGTCTTAAGCCTTTTCCTGATCAACTAAACTTTTTCTAAGGTATCAAATACCATGTTAGACCCTACTACTATGGCCTCAATCACTTCAAACTAACTAATGAGAGATCAACATCTCCTTCCATATAGCCCCTAAAACAAAGCCATATGAATGCTGGAATAATAGTTGTTGTTATATGTGAACTCAATCAAAGGCAAGTGGCCACCCTAATTACCTTTAAAGTCTATTGCATATGCTTGCAGCATATCTTCTAAAGTTTGAATGGTCCATTCTGGTTGGCCATCAATCTGAGGGTGAAAAGCTATATTAAGGTGGACTTGGGTACCAACACCCTTTTGGAATGCCTTCCATAAATAAGAGGTGAACTGCGTACCTCTATATGAGATAATAGAAAATAGAACTCCATGTAATCTGACGAACTCCCTAACATAGAGCTTGGCATAGTCCTCGACTGAATAAGAGGTATGGACTGGTAGGAAATGAGCTGATTTGGTCATCTTGTCTACAATAACCCAAAATGAATCATGCTAACAACGAGTACGAGGCAAACTTATCACAAATGCTTAATCTTCCCATTTCTAGGTGGGAATACTGAGCTCCTACATGGACCTATTTGGCTTCAGATGCTTAATCTTAACCTACTGATATGTCAAGCACTTTGCTGCAAACTCAGAAATGTCACTTTTCATCTTACTCCACCAATAGATCTCCCGTAAATCATGGTACATCTTAGTGGCCCCTGGATAAATAAAGTTACGCACACTATGTGCTTCTTCAAGAATCTGCTGTCTTAGTTCATATACACCTGGCATACATAGCCGACCCTGACAACATAATACACCATCTCCCCCTTAGGAGAAAACCTCTATCTTCTAATCTCTACTGATTATTATCCTGCTTTTCCTTCACTTCAGAAACCAAGAATTATTCTGAACTACTCTGCACCCATACACTACTTTCTACTGAATCGACTAAGATAAGACCCAGTCGGGCAAGCTGATGAACTTCCTAAGCTAACTTTTTCCTACCACGATCCACGTGAGCAATACTACCTAAAGAAATCCTACTAAGGGCATGAACTACTATATTGGCTTTGCCCGAATGATATAGAACACTCATGTCGTAGTCCTTCAACAACCCCAGCCACCTTTTCTGACGGAGGTTTAGGTCCTTATAAGAGAACACATACTGTAGGTTCTTATGGTTAGTGAACACATCAATGTAAACATCATAAAAATAGAGCCTCCAAATATGTAAGGCAAATACTACTGCTGCTAATCATAAGTTGGATACTTCTTTTCATAGGGTTTAAGCTATCTAGATGCATAGGCTATGACCTTACCTCTCTATATCAAAACACACCCCAAATCAATCATGGAAGCATCATAATATACCAAAAATCAATTTGAACCATTTGGCAGGGTCAAAATTGGGGCTGAGGTGAGTTGAGTCTTCAATTCCTGAAAACTCTTCTCATATGAATCTGATCACTAAAATTTAACCTTCTTCTGACTCAATCTTGACTTAGGGGATGTAATAGAAAAAAATCCCTCAACAACGTATTGGTAATAGCTATCCAAGCCCTAGAAACTCCTTATATCTGATAGAGAAATGAGTCTGGGCTAGTTTCTCATTGCTTTGGTGTTTTCGGGATTAGCTCTATTTCTATCACCGAAAATGACATGGTTGAGAAAAGCTACTGACCTTATCCAAAATTCATACTTACTAAATTTGGAGAATAGCTTATGGTTTCTAAGAGTCTGTAATACTATTCTGAGATGGTCTGCATGTCATGCTCACTGCGGGAGTAGACAAGGATGTCATCTATAAAGACTATGATGAACATGTCCATGTACTGGTTTAACACATGGTTCATCAAGTCCATGAAAGCTGCTGGAGCATTAGTAAGACCAAAGGACATGACTAAGAATTCAAAGAGAGCATACCGAGTTCTAAAAGCTATCTTTGGAATATCACATTCTCTAACTCTGAGCTGATGATAGCATGATATGAGGTCTATCTTAAAAAAGTAACTGTCACCCTGAAGTTGGTCAAAAAAGTCATCGATTCTAGAAAGTGGATACTTGTTCTTGATTGTGACTTTATTTAGCTGACTGCAGACTATACAAATTTTGAGGGAACCGTATTTCTTACGTATGAATAAAACTAGTGTACCCCATAGTGACATACTGGGTCTGGTGAATCCCTAATCTAGGAGACCCTTCAACTGTTCTTTTAATTCTTTGAGTTCTGCGGGTACCATACTGTATGGCGGAATAGATATAGGAGGAGTATCTGGAAAAAGGTCTATTCCAAAGTCGATTCCCATTGTGGGAGGAACTCTGGGAATATCTTCAGGAAATATGTCTGGGAATTGATATGCTACTGATACTTACAAAAGAGTAGGGGTTTCTGATCTAGAGTCTTGGACTCAAACAAGATGGTAGACACATCCCTTAGATATCATTTTCCTTGCCCTAAGGTAGAAAATAAGCTGACCATTAAGTGCTGAAGTACTACGCCTCCACTCTAGGATAGGTTAATTCGTAAACTGCACTGGAAAATTCTATTTTTGCAGTCGACTGAGGTATAGTAGGAATGAAGATAATCCATGCTGAGAATGACCTCAAAATCGATTATCTCTAATTCAACTAAGTCTGCTAAAGTGACTTTCTGAGATACCATAATCGGATAGTTCTTGTATACCTGTTGGGCTATGATAAATTTACCCACTGGGGTAGAGATTGAGAAAGGATCTGCTAGGATTTTGGGACTGACTCTGAAGTCAACAGCTATATAAGGAGTAACAAAGGTCAAAGAAGCTCCTAGATGTAGCAAAGCATAAACATACAAATGATAAACTTGTAACGTACCGGTAATCACATCAGGAGAACTTTTCTGATCTTGTCGTGACTGAAGTGAATAGAGTCTATTTGGGTGTTGCCCAATAGTGGCACTAGAAGAGATACTCTGCTGGTTCGGGTGACCTGAATAAATTAAGGGACGATTATGCTGACTATGTGAACCCACCTAAGGAAACTGTCTGACTCTGTATCCTGGCTTTCCACATCCAAAGCATACATCACTGCTAGCTCTGTACACACCCTGATGGTTTTTTCCACACTTCTAATAGAAGAGATTTGTTCGGGCACTGCTAAAACTACCCCGGGGTTTAAGGCCTAACAACCTATCTCTATTACTGTCTCTAAATTTCAGCACAGGAGCACTGGCTGAGGACGGAGCAGGAACTAAGTATTTTGGGAAGAACTAAGAATGATTCCCACCTTCTGACTTAGGCTAAGTAAAGCTGAAACTACCTGTTCTTGATCTCTTGTTCTATCTCCCCTTCTCTCTATTCCTAGCCTCATCTATCAGCTAAGCATGGACCAGGAGCCTGGATATGTCCATATCCTTAATCAACGTTGTGGACCTGCACTCTTTGACAACACTATTAGACATGCCAGACACAAACTTACTCATCTTAGATCTGCTATCTACTACCACAAGAGGAGCGTATCTGGCTAATTGAGTAAACTTAAGAGAATACTCTTGAACCATCATGTTGCCCTGCTTTAAATTTATAAATTCCAAAACCTTCACTTCCCTCAACTCTAGCAGGAAGAACCTATCCAAAAAAGCAATAAAAAACTCCTCCCATTCTATAAGCCCTACATCTACGGCCCTATCTGCTTTCCACTATATGAACCATGAGTGAGCCACATCCTACAATTGATATGCAGCTAACTTGACACTCTTACTAGCTATCACCCCCATAATATCTTTAACCTTTTGCACCTGATAAAGAAATTCCTATGGGTCCTTATCTGACTTTGACCCGGTCAAAGATAGAGGGTTCATTTGGGTAAATTACTGAATCCTGGCTGTAACAGTACAGACAACTGGGTTGGCCAGAATAAAAGTTGGGCATTTATTTTAGGCTTCCATAGAATGAGATAGAGTGGTGAAAGCTGCTCTGAATTCAGCATGGGAGACATGATCATCTAGGGGATCCAACTGGACGGGCTGAAGTGTTGACTGATTTCAAGTTCTCCTTTCGATAGTCTTTTTGGGAGTCAAATTTTATAAATGAAGAGAATGGATTAGACTAGAGTTTAACTTGAGATCATTCTAACTCACAAGAGATGAATAATAAAAGAAGGGAAACTTTTCTTAAAACATCTAATAGCGTCCTATCCATAAGTATGGCGCTCTACACACCCATGGACAAGACTTTACTAGATGCGGTTTTCGGACTTCCTAGGACTATGTTGAACCTTTGGCTCTGATACCAAGTTTGTCATGCCCCGAGTCTGTACCTCGGTTTCTATACGATGCTTATAATCCTGAGGGACCACAAGCTAACCCATGACTTGTACCTGTTGCAATAACTGAATAATAATACTGTATTATGTAGAAATTAGGCAGAGACTTGCCATAAGGTTCAAAACTGTAAATTAATACTGAGTACTGAAAACTTAATACTAATACATTCGTCTGAAATACTCTAGTCTGAAAAGCCTATACTGTCTGAACAAGGAGTTGATGGGACAAGTCCCCAACTAACTCCGACTACTAAAATGAACTGAGTACTAAAATACCGAAATAATAAATATGTCCTCAAAAAATGAGGACTCACTACTTGTCTGCTACTGATGGATTGAGCTACTAAGTATGATCGGGAGTCCGTGTGTCTCAACCTATGATATAAGTCATCATAGCTCAAACGAAAGGTATGCATAAGTACTTTGAATGTACTAGTATGGTAAGTAAGGTAGGCTGAGATGCATAGGTTCATATGCATGAACAATACTGAATGAATAACATCAGTATAACTGAGTACATGCATGAATCCATAAAATATAACTGAGGTCATGATAACACTTGATATTGAGTTTTGATTTACTGACTTATTAATATCTGAGTTTACTAATACTGTATTATTGTTAAATGAGAAATTGTATCTAACCGTCCTAATTCTGTGGAGCTATTCTGAGCTCAATACTGAACTGAGTGACAGTGTCTAAGAGTCCTAATTTCTGTAAAACTAAACTGATTTCTATTCTAAAGACTAAAACTGAGACTATGAGAGGTAATCATCTAACTGCTATGCCCCTTTCTGAATAGATTAAGGTCCAACCTATAACCCAAGTTGGAAGGGTGTCTGTACCGTGCCATGGTTAAAGATAATTGTGAGTTAACTCTCTATGAAAGAAAGCTCTTTTGTCAGCCCTCCCAGGTAGTAAAACTCGTATGAGATGTATCAACCCTAGTCTGGCAAGAAAATATCTCAGCCTACGCTGTTTATGTAGTTTTGTAATGCAGGGATTGCTACTAAGGGTCAAACCCTTTATGAAAAGAATGCTCCCATCCCAGGGTTCGCTCGGTGCTAAATCCTACTCCCAACTAAATAGTCACTGAACTAATTCCTAGTCCATACTAGGCTTGACTGAACTATTATTGATTATACTATCTAACTGAAATAAACTGTGTTCACTGAGTTCCGTTGACTGATAGAATACTACTGAATTCTATTAACTAATTGAATTTACTGAGGTTTGAACTGGATACTGAACTGGACTATACTGATACTGAGTCTACTATGTTTTTGTTGAGTTATATAGCTGACTGAGAGTACGACTAATCATTACATGACAGTGATTATTCTATAACTGACACTAGATCTAGGTAAGCAGCTAAATTGTCGGATATTAAATACCCCCAGGACTCGATTGCATGAAAAGTAAATCATTACATGACTTTAGTAGCATCATGGTACTAGCTTGCTAATAATACATTCACTTATATATCTTTGGTCAAACACTTGTTATACATGAACTTATGCATGATTGATATCACACAATAACATGTTATACTTGGACTAGTCTAATCACATAAGCATTTTGACAAACACTTGGGGAGCTTGGGTATCTCACATATCAATAAACATGTAGTAATATCATGGATTCTATATTCAACTTGCAATTAAAGATTTTGGCAGGTAGTTCACAAAATTCAATTCACAATTAAACTAGTTTGCATGAAACTTGGGACAAATCATGGAATTAGATCACCATTAACATCATAATCATTAATACATTCATGATCCAACATGAAATCCATGAAATCAATTAACTTGTAATTAGAAAGAGTTTTTTGAACTCTAAGGGTGGAAAGAAACCCTTGGATGAACACTTCACATACCTTGGTACTCAAATTTGCAATGAATGATGGAGTCTTCTTGAAGGCTAAATCTAGAATTAGAGATCCTAGGGTTTGCTTCTTGATAACTTTTGAGAATGATGAATGGATTTGTCATCTAAAGGGGCTTAATTTCGTGTTTTGGGGGCTGAAATCAAGTGGGAAAAAACCCAATTACCCCTGTGAACGTGGCTTTTTTAATGACTTAAAATTGATTTAGCAATGCGCAAACTGACGCGCTGCATCATTGGCTTCGGCGCAATAGCCAATGTACCGCATTGAGTCCACGTTGGTTCAATAGAGTTAGCAGTGGGAGCTGGGGAAAAATGCTCATCGTCACGATGGGCAAAGCGACCCATTAAGATCACGTTGATCCACTGGTTTGAGCTTTCAAATGTGTTTCAAACGAAGTCTGAAAAATCTGAATCTTGTCCAAGAACACCTACTGATATTCCTGATCATGAATTAACCTAAAAATTGATATTTAAAGGTCATAAGGGTCATGAAAAAGGATTGCCAACTTACAAAGTCTAAAATAACTCTAAGTATGAACATCTAGCTGGATGTTTTTCTAAGTATGGGACCCCTTACTAGCTTTTATAGGATCGAATCAAGCTTAAGATTTTGCAGGGTCTTGCAAGAATGAAGGTGGCAGAAATGCGGATGTTGCGCTAGATGTGTGGACTGACCCGAAGGGATAGAGCTCGGAATGAGACTATCCGGGAGAAGGTTGGTGTGACTTCAGTGGAGTGTAAGATGCGGGAAGCACGATTGAGATGGTTCGGACACGTGAAGAGGAGGGGCATGGATGCCCTGGTCCGTAGGTGTGAGAGGCTAGCGTTGGATGGTTTTAGACGGGGTAGGGGTAGACCGAAGAAGTACTGGGGTGAGGTGATTAGGCGGGACATGGAGCAGTTACAGCTTACCGAGGACATGACCCTAGATAGGAAGGTCTGGAAGACGCGAATTACGGCAGAGGATTAGGGCCAGTTTGGGTCGCTATTGTAGGGAAGTGATTGGGGGGGTGTATTCCTGTTATGATTCTGTATTCAATGTTCCGTGTTCCGTGTTCCATGTTTGTTACGAATCTGTGTGCTTTCCTCTGCTTTATATTCCTGCATTCCTGCTTTACTCTGTTTTATATTCCTTATGGCTGCAGTATATATGTTATGTCATCTGCTTCTGTGCTGTACTATGTGTTTGTGTGATATCTCGTAACTTGAGCCGGGGGTCTTTCGGAAACAGCCTTTCTACTTCATCAGAGGTAGAGGTATGGACTGCGTACATCTTACCCCCCCCAGACCCCACTAAGTGGGAATACACTGGGATTGTTGTTGTTGTTGTTGTATCTCAAGGGGTGAGAAATGGTTTAATTTGTGACATAAGGGTCTATTTATACCAATATCAGTTCCTCTGGTCCCTCTATCACAGGCCAGGACCTGTGATCGCACCACATTGGTGTTGTACAAACTAGTTACAATTGCAACATGCCCTACAGAATCACACTACTTTATCTTCCTAGGATACCATGATCGTAGACCTTACTTTACGATTCCAGCTAGACTAGATGACAGACGAAACTTAGAAAATCTTCCAAGTTTCCATCAAGACCTCAGGATTCATTCATAATCCTGTATACATGAACAAACTATGTAACTATACTAGATTCAACATTCTAGTTGCGATGGCACACTCAGAATTTTCATTTGAGGTTGTTTCAATGAAATATGGTTCCCATATTATATTTTATTCACTTTACTTTCCTACCAATTGGTTGAAATAAGACAGTGTCTCGGGACCCAAACCAAAGGTCTACCTAGCCTAAAATCATTATAGTAAAGATACTGGTACAGTCAAAATTTTCATATGAGATTATTTTGGTGAAGTTTTCACTTGGTGACCATTTGGAAAAATCGAAGACTTTAAAATAGGGAATTGGCTCTAAAAACCAAATGAAAATGTGAGGTAACCGTGTTGTCAGTTCCTGCAAGTCATAAATAACTTAGGGAAGGTATAGGAATGCCCTAACGATAAAAATAAGAAAAAATGTGGAAAATGACCTGAAGGGTCTTTATATAGGCATAACTGACATATTCTTTAAAAATAATAGAGAACTAGAAATCAACAAATGAAACCAATAACTTCAAACTTAATCAGTCAATTTGTAACTGTATTCCCCAGCAATAGTGCCAAAATTTGATGTCACCCGAATTATACTTCTAAGAAAGTTTAAAGTGGTCACTGAATAAAACATAGAACCATACTAGGTTTGGTCAAACCCATGAGAAATATGCCATAAATCTATCAAGAGCATGGTGATATAATTGGAAAATGTGTAGATAAAAAGAGAGGGGTTTTGTAACTATAAAAGTAGTAGTAATAGTTGCTAGTTATTTGGATTGTTATCAATATGAGAAGCACACTAGAATTACGTTCCACATGACTTCGTAACTCCACAGACTATCCGTTCTTGTCAAAATATCTTTGTACCTTGCATGAAAAATTTAACACGTTATGTATAAGCTAACCATCTCTTGACCTTGGTTTAGATCAATTTTACTCATCTCCTCTTGGTATCAGGGCATTGCATCACTAGCCCTTGTTGTGTGAAATCACATCAATTATATCTATTACAACTCAAGTTAATTAGAGGAAGGTTGGTAGCTTTAAATTAGTGTTGTTATCTATATTTCCTAATCTATGCCTCTCTCTCGGACAAGTGTATAATACAAGTTAGTTCTTAATGTGTGCATTACATGACTTGAAAACGGGCCTACTCATGTCAGGTATCTCAGGTCCAACCAGCACCGGAGACCACCCCAATACCCAATTATTAACCGCCCTACACCACATTTTGGGTGTATTCAAAATATATAACAAGATAAAATACTACAAATTAAAGACGTGACCATAAGTCTAAAATCATAACTAAAAGCCACAACCAATTATCCATCCATTACCAATCTAAATGCCAATACCATTACCAATGCAAAAACTATTACGGCCATTGCCCATGCCCATGGTAGTCTGACAAAGACTGTAATAAGAATCAAAGGATATCCTGTCGGGAACTGCCCCAAAGATTCACCAAAAAAAAAACCAAAGAAATAAAAATGATATATAGAAGTCCATAACATAAAATAAAGTCTTCTAAAGTATGAAAGCTCACCACTTTAGTCAGACTCAAAGTTATCCTCAAATAACTAAGTCACTAGGAAGAGGAGTGAAAGTATGGCTAGTTCTTATAATGCATAGGGATAAAACGCCCGAAGATGTTTAGCGGGGTGAATGATAGCATGTAACTCAGGGATAAAGGTAAAGTAATACTATTAATTCAAACCAAATCAAATAACCATATGGAACAACATACATACATTTATATCGTGTCAAGATAGGAAACAAGGTTTATCAAGCATTAAAAACCTTAACCTGGGTTGTGTAGCTTTGTCATCATAAATCCACCTACGGGCTATATGGGTTCAATGTTACCCCTGAATGGGCCCTAATATGTATAGCTGCATGAATCAGAGAAATCATAGAGGGCCAAGATTCCTGAGTACCCTTTTCCCTCTATAATAAGTATATACATAAATAGACTTGGGGGATTTCCGTGTACCCCAGAAGCATATGGTCACAAAGACCAACCCTTATATAGGCAGATATTAGTTTCTAGTTCCCATCCTTCGGACTCCCAGCTTCATAGCTAGTTATCACAACCCCTATTATTGACTAATTAAAACATTTAGCACACAACCAAACCACCAATTCTAGGAGTCAATTATTAAGGCATTATTTAGTGGTATCATTATATGAACTATGGCTTGCAAGAAATTTCATTAAGCCAAGACTTAGGGGATTCTCGTATACCCCACAATATTTAAAAAACCATCCTTAACCATTTAACTATTTATTCCATGCATTAGCTTTAAGAAATAAGTCAAGGTAAACACTTTAGGGATTCCATTGTACCCCTGATTCAAATTCCAACCTTTCTCATAACAATAAACCAATTTTGTAGTATAGAGTTAGGGTTATAACCCCTACAAAAGCCACAAGTTTAGAGAAGAATACCATTATTAAGTTCAACCACCATACCCATGCACCCACAAATTCAAAGCCATCTTTAAAATATAAAAAACCATAATTAAACATAGGGAAAACATTATTCAACCATAAGCATTCAAAGAACCCTAACCTTTATTTCAAAACCATAACAATACCATGAAATCCATACATTTAAATATGTGCTTTCAGTAAAATAACAATGAGGGAGGAGTAACATGCACGAAATACCAAGGAATTTGGAAGAGATTGCACCCCAAGAACCCTAGATAACCATTTCGATTGAAACCTTAGCCTTAGCTTGAAGTCCTAACGAAGGTTTTATGTCATGGTATCAAAGGGTATTAAATTTGGAAATGTCCAGCATACACTCAGCTTAAAAGTTGTAAAAAACCATCTTTGGTTACGAGTCAACCCATTGACTCATTACCACATCATATGACTCGTAGCCTTGAGTCGTATCCCAGACAGTGAGTTCGACACCCATACATTGTACACTATACGAATCCATGATCCCAATCGCAACTTGACCCAAAAACTCATAGGGTCTATTTATAACCAACACAGCACCCAAATAGGTCAGACATTGGACAACCTACGACCTCACCTTAAGACTCGTAACCTATCCTCGAGCTCCTAGTGAGCCACTCGTACTCATAGAAAATTCAAACAACTAAGTTATTGATTTGGTTAAGGTTTATCCTAATGACTCATCACCAACCTTAACAACTCGTCACTATAAAGTCATAACCAAGATAAAAAAACCCCAACTACCATCTACTTAACACCCTACAAATAGGGTCACATGACCTATCAAGACAACATACAACTCATATTGTCAAGTCATAATTAAAGAAGTTAACTCAAAGATTAGGATATTTTCTAGGGACAAAAATCCAGGGTGTTTCACTGCACCCATCAAGAAAGCAGTTAAATTGATGAAAATACCAATATCTGCTAGAATACAATCAAGAATGACTTCGCACTAGACCTGCTTTATTAATTCATCATGGTTTCCAAACCCTAATTATGAGATTTAACTACTCATGGTTGTAAGAACAAATGAAGATTTCATATATAAAAGCATAATTTTTTACATACAAAGAATAAAATGAAAAACTAAAGTCTTAAATTTATTATAAACCCTAAAAACCAATATCAATAAATCCAAGATCAATAATGTATCTCAGAACTCAAAATAAAGTAAAAAGTGTATAAAGTGTGTGACCTAAATATAAAACATCAAATTAGTATTTATAGATACAAAATAAACCTTAGCCTAAATAGTGTAGGAAAACTAGGTTGACAACAACCCATGACTCATGGATTGTGTCATAGGTTAGACCCATGAGTAGTGACTTCAATTGTAAAAATCAGAGCTTGTACAACTTTCAAAACATCAACTCATGGTTCCACCTCATGTGGCATGGGTTGGAGTCACTTCCCATAACTTGCTTCATGATATCAGACTTATTAATCCTCATAAGAATTTAACTCATGGACACACTCACGGGTTGTAGGTCGTACTGATGAGTCATAGGTTAACTCATGGGTCACCAAATCAACAACACTCCATCCTTTTTTCTCCGTATTTGGTCCAAAACCTATTTTCCAAAAAAAATCAACTTAAACGCACATCATATCAAATAAGAATACCCATGTTTAGCATAATTTCCTTATTTTAAGAATCTATAGTGTCATCAAACTGTGGCACATCAATAATCTTGATGTAAAATACAAAGGAACTATTGCAAACCAAAGCCCTACAGGTTGAAACTTATAAGTGATGTTTTTTTTTCTTGATCTTGATCTAAATCTCGTAAGTGTTGGGAGACTACTTGAAAATAATTTCAAAGTGTTGTTTCAATAAAAATCATGTTTCATCAAGAATTTAGATAATAAGAGGATGTTCAAGGTCAAGATTAGTAGAGGATCTTTTTCCTTAAATCTATCAAATGAGAAGCAGACAACAGTTGTTCAGTTGGAAAATGATTAAGAATTATGGAACAAAAGACCCAAACATTATCATAATGATTCCGTACTCTTCCCAAAAAAAAATAACTAAAAGACGTTCTCCTAATTATTAAGAAAAATCTTCCTGCTTGTGATGGTTGTCAGCATGGGAAGCAAAAAAGGCTTCTATTTTAGAATTCATTATGGATGCTAAAAATAAGCTAGAACTTATTCATGCAGATATAGGTAGACCTTAGAAAAATAATATTTAAAGAATAGTAAGTATTGTATTACCTTAATTGATGATTGTCATGATATTGTTTGATTTGTCTTGTGAATTTTAAATCTGAGGTAGCTGATATATTTTGGAAATATAAGGATTTTGTGGAAAATCAGAGTGGTTGAAAAATTCAGTTGATAAGAATAGATAATGGAACCACACATACATCAGAAAAGTTGAACAACTTTACAATAAAGTAGGAATTGAGCATCAGCTAACAACACCCTATACTCCTCAATAAAATGGAGTAGTGTAAAGAAAAAAATAGGATGCTAGTGGATACGAAAGGTTTTTTCTCCATGAGAAAGGGATGCTAAAGAAATTTTAGATGGAAGCTACAAATGCAGTAGTATTTCATCTAAATAGATTGCCAACTAAGGCCTTGAAAAAGAAGATATTATTTGAGGATTGGTTTGGTTGTAAGTATTTTTTAAAAAATCTATTAATATTGGTTGTATTTATTTTTCTTATGTACCTCGGGTGAAAAGATAAAAAAAATAGATAAGAAGGTTGAACCTAGAATCTTTGTAGGACAGAATAGTCTATTAAAAGCTTATAGCACTGTCAGCCACAAAATGACAAATAGATTATTTGCTGGGATGCCTTATTCATGGAGAATGACAGTTAGAGATGGCAAGATGATGAAAATCATAAGAATCTAGAATTTCTAGATGATGATGTTGATGGCGTACCTCTTTGTAACACCCAATAAACATAATACCCTTTTGATAGTTCTAAACTAATATTTAGGACCTTGTAGTGATGGTAGATTACGTGTTGATTTTTTTTTTTGTGTGTGTGTGGGGGGGGTGTTTGGAGTGTTTAAGGACCTCAAAACTAAGTTGGAATCATACACTAGAGCTTAGCCGATGGTTAGGCATCACCATACTATCACAAATGTTCACCAAAAAATATTTTCCATAGGGTTCGCGTCACAAAGCATAATGTTTTCCGTAGGGTTTACGCTACAAAGCCTAATGTTTGCCATAGGATTTTAACCGCAAAGCCTAATATTTTCCATGGAGTTTTCACCACAAATCCTATGGCCAATTGGTGTTTAAACTCCATTTTTGAGTTATTTTTAGGGCATTCAAGTCATTTGACACAACATAACAAAGCCTAAACATAACTACATGAGATTAACAATCCATAAACATGTTTTAACCCTATAAAAATAATTATTTCATCATCTAATACAGAAGAGGAGAAAAACAACTTAGGGTTTGGGAAATAAAGCTTAAAGGTTCAATCTTTTCACAATTTCTTTATCATTAAAGTATGTGGGGTTATGAACCAGGATACCTCTGTCATCCTTGTGCCCAAAACATATTTTTTTCTTAATATTTCATTATTTGAAAATTAGGGTTTATACCCAAACTACTTCATGTTGAGTTTATGAGTTTATAAGTGACTTACACATTGAAGTGCATGTTTATCTCATCATTTATACTTTTAACATGAAGGTTTATATCATGAATTGCACCTCTTTATTGTGAATTGATATTGTTGAATGATTTCAAGATAATTGTTGAGAATGAAGATTTATTGTAAAATTTTAAAATTTTAGGTACATATGCTTTAAACCCAACCATGAGTTTTGAGATTTCAAGAAGACTATGATCTTAAGCCTCTTTTATAAGTTGTTTACCAAGATTTAAGAAGAAAATTGATCTTTTGATCCTAAGGTAAGATAATTTTCCACATTGTTCATAAAGTTTAGGATTTAAACAAAGAGAAGAACAATTGGCTTTCATTATACACCCTTGTGCTATTTTAAGGTGGATTTCCTAAAAGTCTGAGCATATAAGTATGGGTG
Organism: Capsicum annuum; assembly: GCF_002878395.1. Taxonomy (NCBI): domain Eukaryota; kingdom Viridiplantae; phylum Streptophyta; class Magnoliopsida; order Solanales; family Solanaceae; genus Capsicum; species Capsicum annuum. The sequence goes on along the minus strand of NC_061112.1, from coordinate 65,684,554 downwards.
AAGTATTTAACATAGAGTTGGGTATAATTCTAAGGTCTCATGCCCCAAAACTATGAGCCACCATAGGTTTAAGTGCACATATTGGGCTAAGCCAGTGATCACTTATGATAAGAAACTATTCTAATGGCAAGGGTAGAAAAGCTATCCCTAACGTAGGTAAGACGTTGAACTCCATGTAAGCTCACATGGTTTATGTCGGTTAGAAGGAAATCCCAATAGAAAGAGTAAAAGTACAACTTTTAGGACTAAGCATTATGAATCATAAAGATTATCTATATTTTACCTACTCATGTTTTATTATTTTGCATACATATTTTATTCGAGCATAGGTGAGTCATTTACATTTAGCATGCATCCTTTGAAAGTTTTGTATGAATATTGAATTGATGTTTTACTTATGCATTCAACCCCATATACTCAGTACATTCCAAAAGTACTGACCCACATATACGTCTATATGCTACAATGTCTCAAAATGTAGGTACCAGTTGTAGTCCACACATCATAATTAGACAATGTCCAACTTCCAGTCAGCAGGTGATAAGTCTTTTTTATTTGAGGGATTGAGTCAATCACAGTTCTAGTAGCGTCTTACTATCTCTATTCAGTCATATTAATTCGGGATAGCTGGGGGTCATGTCCGGGCTTCCTATTGTCAATATTAGTAGAGGCTTCATAGACAATTAGTATAGTTGATGTATTAAATTTTAGTTTTTTTTTGTAAAACCAGAGTTGTAATCATTTTATAAAATCTTGTATTGATCCTACTTAGTAAAGTCATATCTTCCACTTATTTCTTTCAGATTAATGTATTTTATTTAGTTGCTTATGAGTCATACTTGTATAGGGATTAGCTTAGGATCACTTGTGGTCCTAAGCACCATGTGACGTACAGGGAGTAGTCTCAGGGCATTACACTATTAGAGGAATAATAACACTTTTTGATATATATCAAAGGTGTACTATTGTAGTTTTAAGACCTTCAAGAATTATAGAGGCTGCAAAAGATGGGAAATCGAGATATGAAATGCATGATGAGCTCACATAAATAGAGAAGAGCAACACATAGGTGTTGGTTGATACACCATTATATAAGAAGCCTATTGAAGACATACAAATTTAAAAAACTAAGCTCAATCTAGATGGTTCTATAAATAAGTACAAGGTAGGATGGTTACAAAAGTATACGTGCAAATGTTTAGAGTAGATTTTTCAAAAAACCTTTGCTTATGTCGCCCATTTGGATATGATAAGAATGTTGTTAATTTTATCAACTAAATATGGATGGAAGATCCAGTAGTTTGATGTGAAATTAGATTTTATAGATGGCTATCTTGAAGGACAAATATTTGTAGAACAACATGAAGATTTTTCTATCAAAGGCAAAAAAGACCAACTGTACCTACTAAAGAAGGCATTGTATGGTTTGAAACATGCTCCAAGAGCTTAGTATATAAGAATTGATGCTCACTTTATTAGCTCAGGATTTCAAAAAAGCCTCAATGAGTGTAAGCTCTATATTTGAAAAGAAGATTCTAATTTGACCATTGTAATTTGGTATATAGATGACTTGCTAGTTACAAGTAGCAATTCAGACTATTTCAATCAATTCATGTTTGATATGATGAAAGTTTTTGAGATGAGACCTTAGGGAAATATTCTATTTCATTATATTAGGAGTTCAACAAAAAATAAATGAGATCTTTTTATGTGAATAGATATATGCTAAAGAAATTCTGAAAAAGTTCAAAATGGATGATTGCATATCTACTGCAACATCTATGAATCAAAATAAGAAGTTTTGAAAAGAAGATAGAGAAAAAAAGGTTTATGAAGGACTTTACAGGAGTCTGATAGGTTGGCTAATGTGCTGAACTGCAATGAGGCTAAATATTATTTATGTTTTGAGTTTACTTTCAAGATATATGTATTGTCCTAGCAAAATTCATTATCAAGTAGCTAAACACGTGATTAGATATGTAAATGATACTATTAATTTTGGTATACCATTCAAAAAGATATCAAATTTTCAGTTGCATGCATTTTTCTGATAGTGATTATATAGGTTGCTTAGATGACAAGAGAATCACCTCAAATTACTATCTTTGTTTTGGTTCTGGAATATTCTCTTGGCGTTCAAAGAATCATGATATTTTGACTTAATCTATAGATAAAATAGAGTACATTGTAGCTTCTTTAGCTATGAATCAAGCCTTTTGGATTTGAAAGTTGTTGGCAGATTTGTACATGGACAAAAAAAAAGCACTAAAATCCTAGTGGATAATGAAGATGCAATTATAATTACAAATAATATCATTTCTCATGGAAATAAAAAACATTTCATGATCATAATTTATTTCTTGAGGGAGGTGCAAAAGAATAGTGACATAGATTTGGTGCACTATAGAACTAATTTCAAGAATGTTGGTATTTTAACTAAGTCTCTAACTAGAGCAAGTGTTGAGTTTCTCTATGAAATACTTGGTGTTTTTTCTCTAGAGTCGAGGAGGAGTGTTAATACTAGTGTTTCAAAATTTAGAGATTAGTTGCACTTGCTGCTGTAATTCAAAATACAATTTAGAAGTAGGATTAAGTTTTGCTAAATAAGGCTACAAACTTATAGATGCTGATTTATTTCAATTATGATTTTTAGACTATAATTTTTAGATATAATGATAGCTTCTTTACTCCTTTTACTAAGAATTTTTGGTTAATATATCATGTATAAATGTGGAAGTGATTATTTCAATAAACAAGCAACTTATCTTAGCATTATGCTCTTTCTTTTTTTATTGGAGAGCCATTTTTCTCTCCTTTGAATGGATTACATACAACAAGCACAAAAACATTCCAAGAGCAAGTATCTTCGGCTTTTTAATAGCAGCTACAACTACTGTGTCTAAAGTTTAGACTGAGATGAATGCAAGAAGATTTAGGCACAGAGAGAAGAGTACTTTTTAATTACTTAGATCATTCTGCAACTGTATATAAGAAGAAAAACAAAATGTAAATGGTTCATCATACTAGATAATTTACAACATTACATCGTATAAGATACTTAATTGTATTTGTGCATCCAATTTGCTAAATACTATAGGAGTGATTTTTCATATTGAAACGATTTAGGGCTATAGTTAAAAATGAGTTAATTGTCTCTAATTTCTACAATGGTTTATAGGATTTAGATTTTGACAAAAAAATATTTAGCAAAGTTTTACAAATTCACCCAAAAGATTACAAAGAGAGCTTTTCTTTAGATTCTGATATGTTTTAGCAAGTTGTGTCTAGTTTTTGGAAAGTTAAATAATTTAAGATTTGAACACTCCTATCTTGGGATATTTATGTCCTCGCTAAAATTATGCAAATTTGAATGTCCTGTAAGAATAGATCAACTGTAGAAAGTTTCTACAGCTAATTTAGAGGGAATTTTTCCACGATGTTGGAGTACGTTATAGTTCTATAAGTTTATTTTACAGTTGCATAACTCTCTCACTATTTTGACACTCATTTCTCAAAATATATATTTGTCAATGAGGGTGAAAAAATCTTGAAAGCAAGTGTAGTATGTCTCAGAATAAATAACAAAAATTATGTGTCCAACTAAAAGAATTTCTTCCATGATACTTTTGGATGCCACTGATCTTGGAGTTTTCCCTTGTTCTGAATAGTGTAGACTAATCCTAATTTTGATATTTCTATCTTGAGATATAATTTTTTAAGAACGTTCACAGTTGAGAGAATCAACAATGAACTTTGAGTCCATAATAAAAAAGTTTACTCAAATCAATCTAGCCATATGTGAATCATAATCTTTGTAGTTGTTGAAAATATTCACTTATAGAATTCATAAAATCAAGAGACTAATTGAATACCAGAAAGTGCCTTCTAATTTTGTATCCCCTACATCAAGAAATAAATATTCTCATGAATTTGCACAGAGGATAAAGTCAACAAAGTATAAAGTATAGGACAATCCATGTACTTTTTCTTGCCAATTTCCTAGAAGAGGTTGGATCCACGCCAAAGTATTAATGTATGGAGACACCATATTCATATTTCCCAAATTTTGAATGAATAAACTCTCTATATACATTTTTCACTAATGTCGTAATGTAATACCCCACAAGATCCTAGATAAGTTTCCAACTATCCGTCATATATTTAAATGACACAAAGCGATTATGTAAAACCATAAATAATTATCACGATCATTCACCTTGTGTGTAAAGTTTTTTCAATGCGATTATGGTCATAGGAAACACTTAGAGCTAAGTTAAGTTGAGAACATTTGTAATGATTGTGTTTTAGTAGTAAATTCTACAAAGGTAAAATTTAAAGTAGAGTAACTTCGAGAATATATAGAGTTTTAAGGATAAAGGCCCATCAAATTAAATATCTTTGAGTCTTTTTTCCAATTCATCAAATTTCACCTTAATCTGAAATTAGAGTAGAAAGTTATCCTTATTTTACCTGGGAGTGTCTATTTGGGAGAAGGTGACCACTTGAGCTGACAAGCTATCAACTAAGTAACGAGATATCAACTTAGTCATCAAACTTAACTAGAAAATACCTCAAATCATTAGAGAAGGTGACGACTAAGTTGACAATCCTTCAACTAGTCGACAAGTTGTCAACTACAGCATCAACCTTAACTAGAAAGTGTCCAAATGTAGCAAGAGGTTGACGACTAAGTTGACGAGTTGTCAAGTAGTTGACAACCAGTTAACTTAGTTGTCAACTAAAAAATTCCTGCAATTTTTTTATATTTTCTTAGGGGTAATTTGGTCTTATACTCACCTCAAACTCCTCCCCCAAAACATAAATCATTCAATAGCTGTTCTTTATCCATTGTTTGTCAGTTTCCAATGTTCTTTTCTCAATTAGGGATTGAGTCATCAAACACCATGTCTCTTTTATGGTTTATGTTGGTTACGGGAATCTCCCACAGAAAAGAGAATTTTAGAAACTATGTGTAATGACTCACTAAGCTTATGAGATTATGCTTTATTATTCATGTTTTATGATATTTCAGCTTAAAGTTTTATTCATGATAAAGGTGAGTCCTTTTTACACCAAGCATACATGATTTAAAATTATGTTGAGCTTCAGTTTTACTATTTTATTTACCCTCACATACTTAGTACATTCCAGAAGTACTGACCATATATATGTCTATGTGATAAATTGTTTCATAATGTAGGTTCTGGTGTTTTTCCTCTGCAGCATGATTAACCGCGGGCACCATTTCCTATATTTAGACTGTTGGTGAGTCCTTATAGTTTTAGGTTACAGTTTATGATGATTTCATATGTTTAATGTAGTAATCCCAGTTGTTTAGCTTTCAGTTCGGGCCAGCTAGGGTCTGTCCTAGTGTCTCTTCAGTCATTAGTTTAGAGTCTTATCAAGTCTAGTTAGATTATATTCCTTTTAGTTTTCCACATATTTGATGGTTATTGAGTTTTGTGTTTTAGATGAGATTATTCATCTGTTTATATTTTACTTTAAGTTTACTTCATTTTCTACTCATGTTTTAAGGTTTCATTTGGAGAGTATAGTTCTGAGTAGATATCATGGTTTAGCTTAAGCTATTCATAGTATTAAACACTGTGTAGCATCTATTAGGTACCTTCGGGGTTTTAGAAAGTTGGTACATAGCATAAGGTTTTTAAGCATCCTAGGGATTCTGACAAGTTGCGTTATTTTGAGTCATCATCATGGATATAAATGCTCCACACTTATGAATAAGAGACTATGAGATGTATTAGGAACTATCCCTTCATTCATGATCTTTAACGTGCATTGAAGATATCACTATCTACTCTAATTTATTCTTCCATATGACAGAGACTGCTTCCTTCTAGAGCTTATGTATGCAGAAACAGGTGATCAACTAGACCCACCACCACTTACAGACCATCTGAATGAAAATGTCTCTCGAGTTTAATTTTGAGTTGCTTTCTAAGTGCTTAGGATATGAATGAAAATGTTAAGGGATATATGCTAATAGCCGTCCCACTTTAATAGAATGGTAAATTAGTTGCATCAAGAGTTTGAGATTTTATAAGGATTAATCCATCTAAGTTCTTTCGTTCGAAGGTGAATAAGGATCCTCAGTTCTTCATTGATGAGGTTAAAAAGAGTACCCAGATTATGCATGCTATAGAAGAGAAAAGTGTGGAATTGGCTTCTTATCATTTGAATGATGTTTCTTATGGCTGGGTTACTATGTGGAAGTAAGAAAGGGGTGAGAATGCATCTCCTATGAGTTGGGCTATATTTCAAACAACATTTTTGGATAGGTTTCTTTCCTAGGGAGATAAGAGAGGCTGAGGTAGAGGAGTTTATAAACCTGAGGGAGTTCTCTATATCGGTGAAAGTGTCACAACCTGAACCAAGGCCTAGCCGTGATGGGCATCTCAATTCTAACAAGAATTGGAGACCACCCCCAATACCTAAGCATCCAACCACCCAACACCCCATGTTAGATGAATTCCAAACATATACCAAGATAAGAGAATATCAAATTAAAAACATTATACCAAGTTTACAATCTAAACCAACCATCCCCAACCAAATAACCAACTAATGCTAATGCCAATACAAATAACGACATCGCTACCGACACCAACCATGCTTATAGTGGTTTGAAAAAGCTTCTAATCCAAACAAAATATTATACAATAGGAACATGTCCCCGACCATAGCCAAACTAAAACCAAAAGGAGTAATAAAGATATAAAGAAATCCACAACATGAATATGGACCTTCCAAAATATGGAAGCTCAGCACTTTAGTTTGACTCAAAAGTTGTCCCTAAATTACCACTTTATTGGGTAGGAGGAGTGGAAGTATGGTTGATTCCTGCATCGTATGGGTATACAACATATGAAGATGGTTCGCAGGGTGAACACTAGCATGTAACTCAGGAATAAACATAAAGTAATTCCATTACTCCAAAACCAATTAAACTAATGTACATAACCATATGCAATTAAATCTATACATATATACCATGCCGGGATAGGGAACAAGGTTTAGCATGAACTTCAAAATCGTAACCTGGGAAATATAGCTTTACCATGATAAGTCCACCCAAGGGATATATGGGTCTAGTGTTACCCCCTAAATGGGCCCTAGTGCATATTTACCTTACGAACCATGGATTTCATAAATGGCTGGGGATTCCCTTGTACTCTTTCCCTTATACTATACATATATACATTTATAGACTTGGAGGATTCCCTTGTAGCCCATAAACACATGATCCCCCTTATACCCCATAAGCTCACAGTTACTAATACCAACTCTCATGTCGGTAAACATGATTTTTCATTCCGCCCATCAAACTCACACCTTCACTGCTAGCTACCATAACCCCTATTGTTGCCCAATTAAAACATTTAACATATAACCAAACCACCAATTCCATGATTCAGTTAATAAGGCATTATTAAGTGGTACCGTCATGCTAATGGTACTTTGCAAATAATGTCATTAGCTAAGAGTTAGGGGATTCCTGTGCACCCCGTAGACTCCTTTATTAAAATCACTTAGGGGATTCCCGTGTCCCCATAAAGTTTCATAAATTATTTACTTATGGGACTCCATTGTACCCCATAAGGTTTACTAAACCAAACTTAACTATTTAATCATTTATAACATGTGTTAGTTTAAAAAAAAAAGCCAATCAAAGTAATAATGCATAAACAAAAATCAATTATGCAAGAGTGTTGAGTTTATTACAAATTTCCATGCCAAAACAACCAAATTAGGGATTTTATTGCACCACTATTTACATCAACCATTCCTATGGACCACAATGTATTTACTAACAAACAATTGAAGCACAATAGCTTCATAAAAATCATGGAAGTAACACTTAAGGAATTTATATTAAAAACCCTCAACCCATAGTTCACAACCAAACATCAATATCTCATGAATAAAACTATAAATCACATGTTTTGAAAAAATTTACAATAAGGAAAGAGTAACATGACTTAAACACCAAGAAGTAGGGATAGAAATCACCCTTGGAATCCCCAACTGATTATCTTGATGAAAACCCTAAGTATTCTTGACCTTGAGGATTTAGGAGTGTTGTGAGAGGTTATTTGATGTTTTTATGACAGCTAATAATTCCCTAAAGAAGTTATAAGACGTGAGTTTTAAGTTGGAAAAGAGGGGAAAAGCCCCGAATGACCTTATCTTAAAAGTTTGAGAAAAAAGATGCCTTTGGTTATGAGTCTACCCCTTAACTCGTACCTATACGTTATGAAACATGACCATGAGTCATAACAAAGACAGTCACTAGGCACCCATAAACTTCCCACCTTATGACTCCACCAACCCACTCGTAATGAAATTTTACAAATCATAAGGTCTAGTCCTGAGCAACACAGAACCCAAATGAATTAAATACTATACATCCTATGATTTAAACGTACATCTCAAAACATATCCTCTCGGGTCATAGAGAGCTACCCATACCTAGAGAAGAACTTTGCCGCTAAGTTTTTGATCTGGTTATGACCCAGTTTTCATGACGGGTAACCACAACTAACAATGAGGCGTTACTAAGGCAGTGAGCCCAAAGATCAAGAATTTTAAAGGGCTAAAAATCTGAGGCAATACATTCTCTCTACTTGGATTATTCATCCTCGAATGATGGGACAAGGCAATTACTAGCATGATTTGACTGTATATTACCCTAATCTTACCTTTAACAAATTTCAAAAATAAATATGCCAAGGAAATCATCCTTTCCTATAGCAAAATAAAAAAATAAATGTGTTAAGAATAACACATTCCTTATGCATGATTATTTAGAGCGGAAAACAAGAATGGATACTTAGCCTTCATGTCCTTCTCAGCTTCTCAAGTAACCTCTTAAGCCTTGTAGTTCCTCCTTTACCAATGTCACGCCCTTCATCCTTAACCGATGAACTTGTTGATCTAAAATTCTAAATAGGACTTCCTATATGATAAGGAATTCAAAATACATACCTCCTTCAAAGGAATAATCATTGAAGGGTCACCCACACACTTTTTAAATACCAAAAAATTAAACACGGGATAAATGAAGCTCAAACTAGTAGGCAACTCCAGCTCATAAGTGACCTTACTAACCCTCTTCAAAAACAAGTACAAGCCAACATATCAGGGACTGATCTTTCCTTTCTTCCCAAACCACTTTACTCCCATCATAGGAGATATATTTAAGAACACCCAATCGCCAATATAAAAATATAACTCCTTATGCCTCACATTCGTATAGGTCTTTTGGCGACTTTAACAGTTTTAAGTCTATCCTGAATCACCTTTACCTTCTTCATCACTTGGTGAAACAAATTCAGGCTAAACATCTCTACCTCACCATCCTCAAAACACCCAATAGGAGATCTAAACCTCCTACCATAAAACAACTTAAATGGAGCCATCCCAATACTAGAGTAGTAGATATAGTCTAGAAAATCTCTATAAATCTTCTATAGTAACTGGCTAAGCCTATAAAGATCCAAATATTAGTTTAAGTCATAGGTCTAGTTCACTTCTTAATAATTTTCACTTTCAATGGATCCACCATGATGCCTTCACTATAAATGACACGGCCTAGTAAAGTAACAACTTTTAACAAGAACTCACACTTTATAAACTTAGCATACAAATGTTGATCTTTCAGGGTTTGTAACAAGGTACAAAGGTGATCGACATGATTTGCCTCACTTTTAGAGTACACCAGAATATCATATTAGAATACAATGATGAGCAGGTCCATGAATTTATGGAAGACCCTATTTATTAGGTCCTTAAATGCCATTGGGGAATTGGTCAACCCAGAAGACATGACTAAAAACTCATAGTGACCATACTAGGTTCGGAAGGCATTCTTGGGGATATCTTCCTCCCTAATCTTTAGTTGATGATAAAAAGACCTAAGATCAATCTTATAGAAATATTTAGCACCCTAAAGCTGGTCAAACAAACCATCAATTCGAGGAAAAAGATACTTGTTCTTCACCTTATTCAACTGAAAGTAATTGATGCACATTTGAAGAGAACCATCCTTCTTACACTCAAACAAAATAAGAGCACCCCACAGAGACACATCAAGATAGATAAAACCCTTGTCGAGGAGTTATTTCAAATATTTCTTAAGTTTCTTCAACTTTTTTAGAGCCATTCTATAGGGAGGAATAGAGATAAGACGAGTGTCTGAAATATGGTCAATCCAAAAATCAATCTCCCTATTGGGTGGGACACTAGGAAGGTCATCAGAGAAGTCCTCAGTAAATTCATTCACCACTTGGAATAAATGTAAAGAAGGACCCTCCGAGTTAGAATCTTTAACATAGACAAAAGAATAAAGACACCCCTTGGAGATTAATCTTTGGGCTCTAAGGTATGATACAAACCAACCCTTAGGCACTAGAGAAGCATAGAATAAGTGCAACTAATCCATCTCTAATATAAACTTAAAATCAAACATGTATAACTCTATTAAATCCACCAACGTCTCTCTCCTACCCACAAATAACACATAACCCTTATAGACTCTTGTAGATACCACAGAGTCACCCACAAGTGTAGAAATAGAAAACAGATTTAAAATACACTCGATATGAAAACCAAAATGCACAACCACAAATAGGGTCACATAAGAAAGAGTGGACCCCGAATTAAGTACACAGTATTTATCACGAGAAAAGAGTTTTAACATACTAATAACGATATTAGGTGATGCCTTAGATTCTTGACAGGTAGTGAGTGCGTAGAGATGATTTTGACCAGCATTGGAGCTAGATGGGGCACTCTTTGGTAACAGAGCTGATGAAGAGACAATAGGAACTTTGTTTTCCCTATAGCAACCTTACCCACAGGACAATTTTTAAGCATATGCCCTGGATAACCAAAATTAAAACACTTATCGCTTCCCTCATCATATGAGTTGTAATACCTATGTTTTTTTCTTAGCTCAAAAATCATCTCAATGATATGAGAACTTGCTTGGAAATAATAATTCATTCTTATAAACGTGGTATTTCCATAATTTTCACTTCTTATCATGTGGGAAATTGAATAAGATTTTCATCGATATATAATTTACCCAAATTTGACACCCGGGTGAACAGTTAGAGCCTTTTTAGTAAGAAGTGTTTGACCTAAGCATTCAGCGCGTCACAGAGATAGCTCAAATGGAAATTGTCAAATGCCAGTGTTGTTCCATGATACTCGGGTATCGCGCCAAACTTCCAGGTTGTAGACAAGGTGGCAATGTTATAGCTCAGCATCGCGCCACCATGCATTTTCCCAATTATCAATTTTCAGTGACACGGTGCGATAATGCCACGTCGCGCCAAGGGCCCAATTCAGGAAATTTTACTGAAAATTAAATTACATGTCCAGGGTTAAAAGAGTCAATTTTCCACCTATATAAGCTTTCAAACATGGGATTTATCCCTTATTCATCCACAATATTGATGTTTTTCTCAAATACTCTTAAGAACTCAAGCTAGGGTTTTCATAGAAGGTCCAATTTCAAGAAGGTTTCACCATCAATCTTCACAAAATCACAATCTATAGTATGCATAGTGTTCATTCATGGACTCCTTTCATCTATGAAGTCCAAGAATCCCTTGTAACTATAAGTTATCGATTTTCTTCATGTGTTCATGCTTTGTATGTTCTCTTTCATGTTGATAATTGAGGAATTGATTTCAATTCCATGATTTGATGATAAATTCCGTGTGGGTTCATTAGTATAGATATATCTTTACGAATCTCATGACTAAAACCTTGTATGATGGAATTGGAATGGAAGCATGATTTTTAATTGTTGTATGATGTGCTTTACATGTACTATGCCTACAATATATTTGATTAAATGCCTAGATAAAGAAAAATTATCTAACTAGCATGATATCATGGAATCCCCATGTATGTACAAGTTTATGCCTATTACATGTTTGATGAAAGGCTCCTAAGAATGTAGTATGTATTATGATGTTAGTCAAGTCTTCAAGTAAATCATGCTATGTTGTTTCCTTCTATCAAGTCCTTGGGGTACTTGTACCTGAAATATTAGTTGTTTGCCTTGTTCCATGTCATTTTTTTCATGATACTCTCAGTAAAGCTATGAACTCTTAGACTTCAGATAGTCTTATGACTCAGGAAAAATTTCCATGATCTCAAGACTCAATCAGTTATCATATATTAGTAGTATTCCGTCAACCATGGAAATTCAGTAACTTAGTCCATGCTTAGTTTAGTTTACTAAATCATATTTAGTGTCTATTCAGATGGGAGTAGGAATTAGCACCGAGTGAACCCAAGGATGGTAACTCACCAGTTATATGAGGGCGGGATTCCTAGAAGCAATCCTTGCATTCCAGAACTATATAGCCAGCATAGGGTGAGACATCGTAGCCTGCTATATGAGGGTAGATGAGGTGGCTTAACCTGTTATGTGAGGGTTCCCACTATTCTTACTAGAGTTTCCTATTATATGAGGGTTACTCACATGTTGTCCTTACCAAAGGTGCAGTATTGATACTCTTCTAATCAGGGCATAGATTAGACCGCAGCTCAGCTATTATAGCACCTTTAGGGCATGTTTGTTAGATGCTACTTCCCAAAGTTTCATGTTACAAAATCAGGATTGTCAGATACAGTCTATCTATCATAGTAATAGAACTCAGATAGTTCTTCATATTTTAGGACTATCAGATACAGTCTACTCAGATACAGTATGGAACTCAGATAGTTCCATTAGATTCAGGATTGTCATCTCCAGTCACCCACATTATCAGTTATACTCAGATGCAGTAACCCATGTTATCAGTATTATTAAGATATAGTCCTTCATGTTATCAGTCATATCAGTTACTAGCATGTCACTTTATCAGTATACAGACTCAAAAATCATAAAATCATGTTGTCAGTTATAGTTACGTATTTGTGCATGTTTTCTCACGTTCATGTTATACAGTCAGTTAGCATTATTTATGCATGTGAATCATTGGATACAACTTACCTCACATGTATACTCAGTGGTACTTTGTTTTTATGTTACACCATAGGTTCTGAGACACAAGTTCCAGGTCAACAGTAGATTCAAGATTCAACAGCCAGAGTAGAAGTGAGTCCGCATCCTTCTAGGACATAATGATTTTTCTCATATCTTATTGATTAGCTTATTAGTTGGAGTTAGTTGGGGACATGTCCCATCAACTCCTTATTTAGATTCTTCATTCAATAGAGGCTTTCTGACTAGATGCAGACCAGATACAGACTATCATATTTTAGACTTCAATTTTGTTTTGCGTATTCTATTACCCCACATATATGTTACACTATTCAATCATGATCATGATCAAACCTTATGGTCTTTCAGTCCATTTTTCCGCATTATTAAGTTATCTTATGTAGTATATAGGTACAGATATCAGTCATGGGTTAGCTTGTGGTCCCTCGGGGTCATGAGCACCATGTAGCATTCCATTTTAACAAATTAGATCGTTACAAGAAGCCCAATGCAAACAACCATAAAATCTACAAGAAGGTTATGATAGAGATAATTGGGCCCCACAAGCCTGAGATTGGGCACCCTGTTCCTTAGAATCATCGCCACCATAAAAATGCCTGACACCATACGACTTTGTATAGGGAGCACTAGACGTCAAGTAGGATCCAGAATTGCCCCACTTTCTCTTAGACTATTTTCCACCATCTCTGTCACTCTATTGTTGACCTCTACCCTGATTAAAAAATTTAAACTTATTTCTTTATTTCTTTCCTATCTCTACCTACTTTTTCTTCTCATCCTCCACCTATTGTATGTACACAACTAACCAGGAGAAATTAATGTCCTTGTTTAACAATATAGCCTTACTCTCTAAAATCACATCGCAGGACAACCCAGAAGCAAACTTCCTTATTCTTGCCCTTTTGCTAGACGCTAAATCTGGATCATATCGAGATAACTAGTGAAACTTTAAGGCATACTCCTTGACTAACATCTTGCCTTGGTTTAGGTTAACAAACCTTTCCGACTTTGCCTTCCTCAGCTCTTGAGGAAAAAATTGATCTTGGAAAGTACTAGAATAATCATCCCATAGGGATGATTCAGCATCATCACCCTTTATTGGTCATATTACTTGTACCACTGATATGCCATATCTTTCAATTGGTAGGCGACGAACTCTATGCCCTCTATGTTAGTGACTTGCATAACATAGAAGATCTTTTCTATCTTGTTAAGGAAATTTTAAGGATCCTCCTCAGCCTTAACAGTCATAAAGGTTGGAGGACTCAACCTCATAAACTGGCTGAACCTTGTGGCCTCATAAGATAGAGTAATAGAAGTAGCACGCTCAAACTGAAAAGCGACAAACTGAGCAAATATATGAATAAAATGATAATATTCAACATTTGTCACATCACCCTGCGGAGATTGAGAAGGACTAGATGAGAGCAGTGGAACTCCATATGTGCAATTAGGAACTAGACCCCTAGACCAGGTTTAAACCCCATAAGCAGGGGTGTCCCATCAACATTATCATTAATTAGGCAGAGCAGTTTCTATGAGCTTTGTATCATCTAGGAGGCATGATCTAAAAGGCGAACAAACAAAAACTAAAGAAGGTCTTAGGACCGTAGATTCAATAACCCAAAAATAGAACATGAAAAAGAGAAACATTCCTAAATAACTCCTAGACTCTTCCTTATGAGACTAGCTCATTACACACCCTTAAAAGAGGATCCACTTGACACAACTTTGTGGACACTCAATTGACCATAAACCTAGCACTTTGATACCATTTTGTCATGATTCAAACTAGGTCCTAGCCATGACGGGTATCTCAAGTCTAACAAGAACTAGAGACCACCTAGTACCTAAGAAAAGAACAAATATACACCCCATGTTGAATAAATTCCAAACATAAACAAGATAAGATAATAATAAATTAAAAAAATTATACAAAATGTTTAACCAAAACTACCCATTCCCAACCAAATAACCAACCAATGCAAATACAATATCAATATTTACACCGATACCAATACTACCCATGTCCACAGTAGTTCGACAAAGCTTCTAATCATAGCCAAATAATATCCAATTGGGGCATGCCCCCAACCATAGTAAAACAAAAACCAAAAAGAGTAATAAAGACATAAATAAATCCACAACATAAAATGGGGTCTTTTGGAGTGAGGAAGCTCACCACTTTATTATGACTCAAAATCTATCCCTGAATCAACACATCACTAAGAAGGAGGAGTAGAAGTATGATCAATTCCTGCATCGCATGGGGATACAACATCCGAAGATGCTTAGCGGGGTGAATCCTAGGATGTAACTTAGGGATAAAGATAAAGTAATGCCATTAATCCAAAACCAATCAAACCAATGTACATTACCATATGAAATCACATATATACATATATACCATGTTCGGATAGAGAACGACGTTTAGAAAACACTTTAAAACCTTAACTTGGGCTTTGTTGCTTTACCTTCGTATATCTACCCATGGGATATATTGGTCCAGGGTTACACCCTGACAGGCCCAAGTGCATGTTTGCCGCACGAACATGAGATACCATAATTAGTTAGGGATTAGATTATATCCCACTCCTTTCATGATACATATATACAAGTATAGACTTTGGAGATTCCTTTGTACCCTACAAGCTCACAATCATCAAGACCAACCCTTAAGATGGTAAACATGAGTTTCTAGTATTTATCCATTAGGCTCACACCTTCATGGCTAACTATTAAAACCCCTATTATTACCCAATGAAAACATTTCATACATCACCAAACCCACAATTCCAAGAGTCAATTATTATGAAATTATTAAATGATATCATCATACCAACTATAGTTTGTAGACAATGTCATTAGCCAAGACTCAGGGGATTCCCATGTACCCCGCAGACTCTATTAGTAAAATCACTTGGGGGATTCTCGTGTACCCTACAATGTTTCATAAATCATTCATTTAAGGGATTCCACTGTACCCCATAACGTTTTCAAACCATCCTTAAGCATTCAATAATTTGTACCATACATTAGTTTGAAGAAACAAGCCTAGCCAAGTAATAATCCATAAACCAAAATCAATTATATAAGAGGGTTGAGTTTATTACCAATTTCCACGACAAAACAACCAATTTGGGGATGATATTGTACCCCTATTTATATCCTCCATTCCCATGTCTCCCAATGCATTTACCAACCATCAATTTAAGAATAATAGTTTTATAAAAATCGTGGAAGAAATAATTATGAAATTTAAATGAAAAACCCTCAACCCATAGTATACAACCAAACATCAATATATTATGAACAAAACTTTAAGTCACATGATTTTACAAAATTGACAATGAGGAAAGAGTAGCATGCCTTAATACCAAGAAGTATGTAGACACCCTTGGATGCCCTAACTGATTAGCTTGATGAAAATCCTAAGTGTTCTTGACCTTAAGGATTTGGTAGATTTTTGAGATTATGGCATTATTATGTGATTTAAAGTTCAGTTTGCATTAAATATTTAAGATTATGGCATTATCATGTGATTAAAAGTTCAGTTTGAATTAAAATTTACCATTACTTATATTTTTAGTTACGTGATTGCTATTATGAGATGAATTTCAATTTTTTGACATGAAGTTATATGAGTTGACAAAGGTTTTCAATTTGAGAATTGAAAATTCAAGACAAGTTAACCTGTTTGAGTTTTAAAAACATCACAATAAAAATCACATTTTTTGTGTTATATAAATTTCAGACAAACCATGAAGTTCACATAAGAAATAAAGAATTTGGTATAGAAATAGTGGAATATTAGGTTTTTACACTTATAAGCTTATATGCCAATTTTTAGGTGAAATTTATAGATACAAATGAGCAAGGGTGTAGTATCTAGCACCAAGAGGGGAATGTGGGTTTAGTGCATCCTATTTCCTAGAAACTGGACACTATCATAGGTTATTTTAGTTGTACTATTTAGCTTTTCCTATCAGACATGTTTGGGTGATCACAACATTTTTCCTTGATATACTGGCAAAGTATATTGGGTTGGTGCAATTAGGGTTAAAGTCATTGTGCTATTCTTGATGAGGGATTGAGTCATCAAATACTATGTCTTTTTTATGGTTTATGTTGGTTACTGGAATCTCCCACAGAAAAGTGAATTTTAGAAACTATGTGCAAGACTCACTAAGCTTATGAGATTATGCTTTATTATTCATGTTTAATGATATTTTAGCTTAAAGTTTTGTTCATGATAAAGGTGAGTCCATTTTACACTTAGCATACATGATTTCAAACTATGCTGAGCTTCAGTTTTACTATTTCATTTACACCCATATACTCAGTACATTTCAGAAGTACTGACCATATATATGTCTAAGTGATAAATTGTTTCATAATGTAGGTTCTGGTGTTTGTCCTCTACAACATAATTAACCACGGGCCCTATTTCTTATATTTAGACAGTTGGTGAGTCCTCATAGTTTGAGGGAAAAGTTTATGATGATTTCATATGTTTAATGTAGTAATCCTAGTTGTTTAGCTTTTAGTTCGGGTCAGCTAGGATCTGTCTTAGTGTCTCTTTAGTCATTAGTTTAGAGGATTATTATGTCTAGCTAGATTATGTTCCTTTTAGTTATCCACAGATTTGAAGGTTATTTAGTTTAGAGTTTTAGTTGAGATTATTCATCTGTTTATATTTTACTTTAAGTTTACTTCTGTTTCTACATATGTTGTAAGGTTTCATTTTGAGAGTTTAGTGTTGAGTAGATATCATGTTTTAGATAAAGCTATTCATAGTCTTAAACACTGTGTAACATCTACTGGGTACCTTCGGGGCTTTAGAAAGTTGGTAAATAGCCTAAGGTTTTTAAGCGTCTGTGGGAGTTTGACAAGTTGCATTATGTTGAGTCACAATCATGGATATAAAATGATCCACACTTATGAGTAGGAGGCTATGATACGTATAAGGAATCATCCCTTCGTTCATGATCTTTATCGTGCGTTGAAGATATCTCTATCTACTCAAATTTTTTCTTTCACATGATAAAGACTGTCTCCTTGTAGCGCTTATGTATGCAGAAATGGGTGATCAACCAGCCCAACCACCACTTACAGACCATCTAAATGAAAATGTCTCTGGTGTTTAATTTTGAGCTGCTTTCTAAGTGTTAACTTAGGCTTTGAATGAAAATGTTAAGGTAAATATTACAATAGCCGTCCCACTTTAATTGAATGGTAACTTAGCTGTATCAAAAGTTTGAGATTTTATAAGGATGAACCCATCTGAGTTCTTTTGGTTGAAGGTGAATGAGGATCCTCAGTTCTTCATTGATGAGGTTAGAAAGAGTACCCAGATTATGCATGCAATAGAAGAGAAAAGTGTGGAGTTGGCTTCTTATCAATTGTAAGATGTTTCTTATGGTTGGGTTACTCTGTGGAAGTAAAAAAGGGGTGAGAATGCATCTCCTAAGAGTTGGGCTATATTTTAAATGATATTTTTGGATAGGTTTCTTTCATAAGGAGATGAGAGGTTGAGGTAGAGGAATTTATAAACCTGAGGGAGTGCTCTGTATCGTTGAAAGTGCCTCAACCTGAACCAAGGCCTAGCCGTGATGGACATCTTAATTCTAACAAGAATTGAAGACCACCCCCAATACCCAAGCATCTAACCACCCAACACCCCATGTCAGATAAATTTCGAGCATATACCAAGATAAGAGAATATCAAATTAAAAACATTATACTAATTTTACAATCTAAACAAACCATCCCCAACCAAATAACCAACCAATGTTAATGCCAATACAAATACCAACATCGATACCGACACCACCCATGCCTATAGTAGTTTGGAAAAACCTCTAATCAAAACAAAAGAATATACAGTAGGGATATGTCCCCGACCATAGCCAAAATAAAAACCAAAAAGAGTAATAAAGACATAAAGAAATCCATAACATGAATTTGGACCTTCCAGAGTATGGAAGCTCAGCAATTTAGTCTAACTCAAAAGTTGTCACCAAATTAGCACGACATGAGCAAGAGGAATGGAAGTATGGATGGTTGCTGCATCATATAAGTATACAACGTATAAAGATGGTTCGCAGGGGGAATACTAGCATGTAACTCAGGAAGAAAGATAAAGTAATGCCATTATTCATAAACTAATCAAATTAATGTAAACCATATGCAATTACATCTATACATATATACCATGCCGAGATAAGGAGAAAGGTTTAGCATGAGCTTCAAAACCTTAACTTGGGCTATCTAGCTTTACCATCATAAGTCTACCCACGGGCTATATGGGTCTAGTGTTACCCCATAAATAGGCCTTAGTGTGTATTTGCCTTACAAACCAGGGATATCATAAATGGCTAGGGATTCCCTTGTACCCTTCGCCTTCTATGATACATATATACATTTATAGACTTGGGGGATTCCCTCATAGCCCATAAACACATGATCCCTCTTATACCCCATAAGGTCACGGTCACTAAGGCCAACTCTCATGTCAGTAAACATGAGTTTTCATTCTGTCTATCAGACTCACACCTTCACTGCTAGCCCTATTACTGCCCAATCACATCACCAAACCACTAATTCTAGGATTAAGTTAATAAGGCATTATTAAGTGGTATCATCATACTAACTGTAGTTTGAAAACAATGTCATTAGCCACGACTTATGAGATTCCTATGCACCTCGCAGACTTCATTATTAAAATCACTTAGGGGATTCACGTGTCCTCATAAAGTCTTATAAATCATTCACTTAGGGGATTTCATTGTACCCCAAAAGGTTTACAAAACCAAACATAATTATTTAACCATTTATAACATGCGTTAGTTTCAACAAAAAGCCAATCAAAGTAATAATGCATAAACAAAAATCAATTATGCAACAGTGTTGAGTTTATTACCAATTTCCATGCAAAAACAAGCAAATTGGGGATTCCATTGCACCCCTATTTCCATCAACCATTCCCATGGAACCCAATGCATTTAACAACCAACAATTTAAGCACAATAGCTTTATAAAAATAATGGAAGAAACACATAAGCAATTTATATTAAAAAAACCTCAACCCATAGTTCATAACTAAACATTAATTTCTCATGAATAAAACTATAAATCACATGTTTTTAAAAAATTAACAATGAGGATAGAGTAACATGTCTTAAACACCAAGAAGTAGGGAGAGAAATCACCTTTGCAATCCCCAACTAATTAGCTTGATGAAAACCCTAAGTATTCTTGACCTTGAGGATTTAGGAGTGTTGTGAGAGGTTATTTGATGTTTTCATAAAAGCTAATAATTCCCTAAAGAAGTTATAAGACGTGGGTTTTAAGTTGGGAAAGAGGGGAAATTCCCCGAATGACCTCATCTTAAAATCTTGACAAAAAAGATGCCTTTGGTTATGAGTCTACCCCTTGACTCGTACCCATATATTACGACCACGAGTCATAACAAAGACAGTGACTAGGGATCCACACACTTCCCACCTTATGACTCCACCAACCCACTTGTAATGGGATTTTACAAATCATAAGGTCTATTCTTGAGCAATATAGAACCCAAATGAATTGAACACTAGACATCCTACAATTTGAACATATATCTCAAAACATATCCTCACGGGTCATAAAGAGCTACACATACTCAGAGATGAACTTTTCCACTAAGTTTTTGATTTGGTTACGACTAGGTATTCATGACCCGTAACCACATCTAACAATGAGGCATTCCCAACGCAGTGAGCCCAAAGCTCAAGAATTTTAAAAGGCAAAAAATCTGAGGCATTATATTCTCTCCAGTTGGATAATTCATCCTCGAATGATGGGACAAGGAAATTACTTGCATGATTTGACACTATATTCCCCTAATCTTTCCTTTAACAAACTTCAAAAATAAATATGCCATGGAAATCATCCTTTCCTGTAACAAAATCAAAAGACAAATGTGTTAAGAATAACACACACCTTACACATAATTACTTAGAACGGAAAACAAGAATGGATACTTGGCCTTCATGTCCTTTTCAGCTTCCCAAGTAACCTCTTAAGCCTTGTAGTTCCTCCAATAAACCTCTACTAAAGTCACGTCCTCCATCCATAACCGACGTACTTGCTGATCTAAAATTTCTAGTAGGACTTCCTCATATGATAAGGAATTCAAATTTAGTACGTCCTTTAAAGGAATAACTGTTGAAGGATTATCCATGTAATTTTTCAACATCATAACATTAAACAAAGGATAAATGGAGATATGATGAGTGTCTGAAATATGGTCTATCCAAAAATAAATATCTTTATTGGGTGGGACACCAAGAAGGTCATTAGGGAAGTCCTTAGGAAATTCATTCACCACTTGGAATAAATATAAAGAAGAACCCTCCAGGTTTGAATCTTTAACCCAGACCAAAGAATACAGACACCCCTTGGAGATTAATCTTTGGGCTCTAAGGTATGATACAAACCACCCTTCCCACTTAATAACTGACTCATTTGGGAATTTAAAGATGACCTTATGAGTCTGACTATCTAGAGAAGCATAGCATGAATGCAACTAATTCATCACTAATATAAACTTAAATCAACTATGCCTAACTCTACTAGATCCACTAAAGTCTATCTCTCACCCATAGATAGCACATAAACCTTATAGACACTTTTAGATACCACAGAGTCACCCACAAGGGTAGAAATAGAAAAGAGGTTTGAAATACACTCAATATCAAAACCAAAATGTACAACAAAAAATAGAGTCACATAAGAAAGAGTGGACCCCAAATTAAGTACACAGTATTTATCACGAGAAAAGAGTTTCAACATTCCAATAACTACATTAGGCGATGCCTTGGACTCCTGACAGGTTGTGAGTTCATAGAGATGATTTTCACCAGGATCAAAGCCAGAAGGGGCACTCATTCGTACCAGAGTTGATGAAGAGACAATAGGAACTTTATTTTCCCTAGAGCAACCTTACCCACTAGACTAAAGAATCTCAAGGATGGTAGAACTTGCTTTGAAATAATAATTCATTCTTATACACATGGTATTTCCATAATTTTCACTTATAATAACGTGGGAAATTGAATAAGATTTCCATCATTATATAATTCGCTCAAATTTGACACCCGAGTGAAGAGTTAGAGCCTTTTTAGTGAGACAGTATTTGACCTGATCCTTCAGCGTGGCACGGAGATAG
Organism: Capsicum annuum; assembly: GCF_002878395.1. Classification (NCBI taxonomy): domain Eukaryota; kingdom Viridiplantae; phylum Streptophyta; class Magnoliopsida; order Solanales; family Solanaceae; genus Capsicum; species Capsicum annuum. The sequence goes on along the minus strand of NC_061112.1, from coordinate 65,662,298 downwards.
CTCAAATGGCCATTGACCAATTCCAATTTTGTTCCACTATATTGGAGCATCACGCCAAACTTTCAAGTTGTAGACAATGTGGTAATGCGATAGCTCGACATCGCGCCACCGTGCAGTTTCCAATTGTCAATTTCCAGTGACACAGCGCGATAATGCCGCATCTCACCAAGGGCCTAATTTGGGAAATTTTACAGAAAATTAAATTTCGTGTCCAGGGTTAAAAGAGACAAACCCCCTCCCTATATATGCTTAGAAACACAGGATTTAGACCTTATTCATCTAAAATATTGATGTTTTTCTCAAATACTCTCAAGAACTCAAGCTAGGGATTTCATAGAAGGTCCAATTTCAAAAAGGTTTCACCATTAATATTCATGAAATTACGATCTAAGGTATGGATAGTGTGTATTCATGGAATCCTTTCGTCCATGAAGTCCAAGAATCCTTTTTAACTACAAGTTATGGATTTTCTTCACGTTTTCATGCTTTGTATGTTCTCTTTCATGTTGATAATTGAGGAATTGATTTTTATTCCATGATTTGATGACAAATTCTATATGGGTTGATTAGTATATATAAATATTTATGAAATCTCATGACTAAAACCATTTATGATGGAATTGGAATTGAAGCATCATGTTTAATTATTGTATGATGTGATTTACATGTACTATGCCTACAAAATGTTTGATTAAATTCATAGATAAAGGAAAATTGTCTAACTAGCATGATATCATGAAATCACCATGTATGTACAAGTTTATGCCTTTTACATATTTTATGAAAAGCTCCTATAAATGTAGTATGTATTATAATGTTAGTCAAGTCTTCAAGTAAATCAAGCAATGTTAGATTCCTTCTATCAAGTCCTGAGGGTACTTGTACTCCAAATATTAGTTGTATGCCTAGAGCCATATCATATTTTTCATGATACTCTTAGTCAAGCTATGAACTATTAGACTTCAGATAACTTCTGACTCAGGAAAACTCTCCATGATCTCATGACACAGTCAGTTGTCATATATCAGTAGTATTTCGTCAGCCACAAAAATTCAGTAACTCAGTTCATGCTCAGTTTAGTTCAGTAAATCATGTTTAGTGTCCATTCAGATGGGAGTAGGAATTATCACCGAGTAAACCCAAGGATAGGAACTCACCTGTTATATAAGTGCGTGATTCCAAGAAGGAATCCCTGCATTCCAGAACTATGTTGCAAACATAGGTTAAGATATCATAGCCTACTATATTAGGGTAGATGAGGTGTCTTAACCTGTTATGTGAGGGTTCCCAACATTCTCACTAGATATAACTATTATATGAGTGTTACTCACATATTATCCTTATTAGTGGCACGGTATTGACACCCTTTCAATCAGGGTATGGATTGGGACCCAGCTCAGCTATTATAGCACTTTAGGGCATGTCGGTTAGATACTAGTTCCCATAGTTTCATATTAAAGAATCAGGACTGTCAGATACTGTGAATTAGTCTTAGTACTAGAACTCAGATAGTTCTTTAGATTTCAGAACTGTCAGATAAAGTCAACTCTGATACAGTACGAAATTCAGATAGTTCAATCAAATTCTGGACTGTCAGCTATAGTCACCCACATTATTAGTTATACTTAAATATAGTCACCTATGTATCAGCATTATTCAAACATAGTCCTTTATATTATTGGTCATATCAGTTACTAGTATGTCACGTTATCAATATATAAACTCAAAAATTATGAAATCACATTTTCAGTTACAGTTACGTATTTATACATGTATTCTCACATTTATGTTAGACAGTCAGTTAGCATTATTCATGCATGTGAACCATTGCATATAGCCTACATCACATGTATACTCAGTATATTACATTTTACTGATGCATTTACGCTATGGTGCTTTCTTTTTATGTTACATCATAGGTTTAGAGACATAAGTTCTAGATCAGTTGTAGATTCCAGATTAAGCAGTTAGAGTAGAAGTGAGTCTTTATCATTCGAGGACATAATAATTTTTCTAGTATCTTATTGATCATCTTATTAGTGGGAGTTAGTTAGGAACATGTACCATCAACTCCTTATTCAGATTCTTTAGATCGTAGAGGCTTTTGGACTAGATGAAGACTAGATACAAACTATCATGTTTAAAACTTCAGTTTTAATTTGGGTATTCTATTACCCCAAATAGATATTATGTTATTCAGTCATGTTCATTATCAAACCTTATGGCTTTTCTATGCATGTTTCGACATTATTAAGGTATCTTATGTAGTATACAGGTCCAGATATCAGTCATGGGTTAGCTTGTGGTCCCTTAGGGTCATAAACACCGTGTAGTCTTCCAGTTCAGCAAATTAGGTCATTACAAAAACCCCAATACAACCGACCATAAAATATACAAGTAGGGTATGATAGAGATAATTGGGCCCCACTATCCTAAGATTGGGCACCCTGTTCCTTAGAATTATCGCCACCCAAAAAATGCCTTACACCATACAACTTTGGATAGGGAGCTCTAGACATAAAGTAAGATCCAGAATTGCCCTACTTTCTCTTAGACTATTTTCCTCCATCCATTTCACTCTGTTGTTGACCTCTACCCTAATTAAACAATTTAAACTTATTTCTCTATTTCTCCCCTCTCTCTGCTTCTTTTTTCTTCTCTTTCTTCACTTGTTGTATGTACACAACTAACCTGAAGATATCTATATCCTTATTAGAAATACTTTGAATCTTATGGGTATATATTTGAGAATGAATTTAAATCATGCACGTCCCCTAACTCATGGATGAGTTAAAATCATTCCTATCATTCAAGTTTTAGTGACCGTCAAAATTTGGGTCAAATTCAATCAATAATAACTCTTTGTATATATCAAATTAGAGGATGTACTATATATCAAATAAAATCTCTTTGAATTGTCTTTCTAACGATACCAATTTTGTCAAAAATGGATATCGAAGCAAAGATTTATTCCCATTTTACTCTAGCATGTCTGGCTGGGAAACTGGTGACGACAAATGTGACAAGCCGTCATGACCGTGATAGCCTATCACCAATGTTGCCAGACCTGGGAAGATTTCTGACCCTGGTGACAACATTTTGTGACAAGCCATCATGCCCGTGATGGCCTATCACCTATGTCGTCAACCTTAACCAGAAACTCAAAATTTCACCCTTTTGTGACGACAATTGGTGATGGACTATCACCAACTTGACGGCTTGTCACGGATGTTGTCAACTATTTTTTTTAGCAATTTGAGGATGGTTTTACAATGGTATTTTGGTCATTTCCCACCTTTTGGAGGTCTCTATAAATATGAGTATCCACCTCTAAAGCCTAATTTCTCCATCTTCACTCTCAATTTTCTTAAGAAGATATAACTAGGGTTTCATTCGAGAACCCTAATCTTCAAAAAATTCATCCATAAATCTTCAAGATTTCATCAAGAATCAAGTTCCTCATAGTGTGGGATTCAAAAATTATTTATTACAAGTGCGGATAGAGTCTCAAGCATTAGAATTCATCCAATTTAAAATATTAAGGTATGTAGATGTTGATTCTTGGGCCCCTTTCATCCAAGAAGCTCAAGAACCCTTTTCAAAACTCAAAGATTTTTATGTTTATGAGTTATTAATGATTTGTATGAGTTTAAATTAATGTTCAATGTGTTGTTGAGCTTTGATTCATGTTTTTTTACAAGATTCATGATCCTTAACCCTATTAGGTGGAATCCATATGATATTTTTGATGAATCTTCCTTATGTTAATTTCTATGTGATGTGTTCATGTCAAATGGGTGTAGAAATGGTTGAATAAGAGAAGCATATTCCCCCTAGGTTTGATAAAGAGCTTAGGTGAACTATAAGGGCCATTGAAGCATGTTGCAGATGAAACTCCAAATTGTGAGTTGGTTTATGAATGCCTAGTATTTGATGAAATGCCCAAGTGAATGAATTATTCCATGCTAGTAGGAAATCCCCAAATAAGTGTGAACCCGTGCATGTATAGTGTTGGTTGAAGGACCTTAGTGAATAAGTGGAAATGTGAGAGTAGTAAATTCTCCAATTATATGTTTTTGACATATGCTAAGTTTTTAATTTATGCCAAGTGGTTATCAAGTAAGTTATGACATGATAGTATTAAATTTCCCCAAGTCATGTGATATTCAAACATATGTCCAAATTTATTTAGGTATGAAATAGTTAAGGTAAAACCTTGTTGAACGGAGTATAGCATCTTTCCCGTACGTTATTATATGATTGTGATTAAGAGATGCTTAAAGTGGCCCCTTGACGATTGTGATGATGAATAGATGTTTATTATCCTTAAATACTTGAGGTGATGTCTTAATGATTGTGAGATTCTTTAATGATTATGATAAGGAACGAATGGTTGTGATGATAAATGAATTATTGTGGTGATGACTAGTCAAGAATGATTAAGCTTTCCTTTAATGTTATCGAGTCCTAGGGGTATTTATACCCGACAATAGAGCTGTTGTCTAGATCTCAAGTCAGTTTCTCGATAATTTCAGTTGAGCCATAATTCTCAAAATTCAGTGAACTATAGAACTCTGTATCTTCAGACAAGTGCAGAACTTAAGAAAGATCAATAATCTTAGTTATCTCTGTAATCTTTGTGTTGCTAGTAATCTAGCCTCAGCTCTATAATTAGCACAGACCTAATAATATTCAAGTGATTCAATTCTAATCTCAGAAGCAATTCAAGTAATCTATTCAAGCTCTATATCATCAGTCAGATACGACGAATCAATACCTTTTTCATTAGATATGGAACTAAGTAATCTCAACATAAGTCTATGATCAATATTAGATTCAGTTCAGTTGTGTTCAATTGAGAATTTAGTTCAGAGTCTTTCAGTTAGGAGTATAAGCTAGCACCGAATGAGGGAACGGTGGCGGCTCTCCCGTCCGAGAGGTCGAGTCACTAGGAGCAATCCCTGAACTCCAAAACTGTATAGCCAGCGTAGGATGCGGGAGTCCCCATCAGTAGAGGCTGTCACCATCAGAGAGGTTTGACCAGTATATTTCCTCAGGCCAACTTTTTGCGAGCATTATCCCTTTAGAGAGCTAGACCAGAGATGTCTTTACTCATAACACAATATTGACACCCTTCCAACTGGGGTTATAGGTTGGACCCCACCTGTGGTAGGTTGGGGTATGTCGGTTAAGTAACTACTTCCCACAATTGCAATTTAAGTATCAATCTTTAAAAATCAGGACTGTGTGGTACATTCGTCTGTCTCAGTGAGGAACTCAGATTGTTCCATTGATTCATGGACCATCCCGTCAGATAGGTTTGGTCTCATATACAGATTCTTATTATCATATCTAGAGATCTTCTATAAGAGAGGCTTGATCTCATTCTTAGACCATGTTGAGTATTCTTATTATAATATCTAGAGATCTCTCATCAGATAGGCTTGATCTCTATCTCAGATTCTATTAAGTATTTTTGTTGTCAGATTCGGACATGATCATACTTCTTATCATTGATAATCATATTCAGAATAATCTATTAGAAAAGTTGATCTCTAATTCTATCAGTCGAAAGTAGTAAGCTCAGAGTTCAGTCCTTGATGTAAGTACGTCCAATACCTCAATTATCTATATCAGAAGTGTCAGTGATTCAGTATCTCAGTGTCAGCAGTATGGTCAGTCCGCAGTAAAGTGGTATTCGAGTTTTAGTATCTAGAGTTGCAATAATTATGTTCATGGTCTGTCCATTCATGTATGTGTTCTCATGCGGCATCTTCATGATTATTCAGTTTACATATTGTGCATGCATGAGCCCTTGCATTAGCCTAGCTTATCTACATACTCGGTCCATTCCTATACTGATGCATTTGTTCTATGGTGTTTTATTTGACACCATAGGTTCAGAGGCACAGGATCCAGAGTGTCCTCTTTAGTTCAGTCCCAGTCAACAGCAGTAGCAGAGAGACCTCTTTTTTCAAGGATAAATTTTATTTTACTATTATTGCTTCATTCTTTGTTTATTTTTCATTAACGGAGTTAGTTGGACACCTGTGCCATCAACTCCACAGGTTAGATAGTTTAGAGACTTTTTAGATGGATATATTAGTATTTAATTTTCTGTATTATGATTATTCATAGATGTGTTGAACCTATGACTAGTTTTCACATTTATTTCTGATATTACACAGTGTATAGGTACAGGTATCAGTAAAAGGTTAGTTTGTGCTCCTTCAGGGTCATTAGCACCGTGTGAAGTCTCGGGATGGGATCCCGAGATGTTACAATTTGGTATCAGAGCCTAAGGTTCCAGAGTGTCCTAAGGAGTCTGAAAAGCCACTTTTAGTAGAGTCATGTGCATGGGTGTGTACCGCGCCACATTTAAGTAAAAGAGGCTATAGGATGTTCTTAGGAGCAGTTTTCCTTCTTTCAGTGATCATTTCGTGCAAGTGAGTATGAGCTCAAGTTAGTTCTCAGTCCAATCCCCTTGTTTCTTCCAATTACAGAGTATTCCTACTCACGGAGATTTTGTCTGTGGGGTGGATGACCAGCCTTCACAGTCAGTAGATCCTGAGAATAAGAGTGTGTCACATGCAAAGTTTTGGGTCAGCGTTTTAGGCACTAGCCCAAGCTGTGACTAATGTCTGGGGGAACCGTCAGGCTGCAGCCCCAACTCAGCAAGATGGAGACTCAACCGCAGCCAGAATTAGAAGTTTCATAAAAATAAAGCCTCCAGAATTCTTGGGTCAGTAGTAGGTGAGGACCTATAACTTTATCTAGAGGAGGTAAAGAATATCACCCAAATTATGCATGTTTCTTAGAAGGAGAGGGTTGAGTTAGCATCTTATAGGTTGAAGGATGTTGCTCATGATTGGGTAGTGATGTGCGAAAATAGTAGAGGGGAGAATGCAACTCCTGTGACTTAGCTAGAGTTTCAGAGTGCCTTTCTAGATAGGTTTTTCCTTTTAGAGATAAGAGAGGCTAAGGTAAAAGAGTTTATGAACCTAAGGCAAGGTTCCATGATCGTGAAAGAGTATTGTCTTAAGTTTATCCAATTAGCTAAGTATGCTCCGACTTGATAGATGACCCTAGAGTGAGTATGAGTAAGTTATGATTGGTGTATCCAGGTGAGTGTTGAAAGAGTGTAGAGATTTTATGCTCAATAGAGATATGGATCTTTTTACACTAATGATTCATGCGCAGCAAATTAAGGTAGATAAGATGAAGGAAAGAGAGAGAGTGAGTTAGAGGGCCAAGACAGGTAGTCATGGTTTCTTTTACTCAAGGTCTCGACGTAGTAGTAGTTCTCAGTGTGGTCGGAGATTTTTAGTTCCAGCTCCATCTTTAGCTAGTGTACCCGCACCTATGTTTGGAGGTGTCAGATCTAAGAAACCTCCAAGCTCCAAAGCCCATAGTAGTGCTAGTGGTGTTCGTACCCATCCGAGTTGTGGAAAGTGTGGCAGGTGCCACCAAGGTATGTGTAGAGTCAGTAGTGATGTGTGTTTTGGTTGTGGTGAGCCAGGCCATGGAATGCAAGAATGTACAGTGCTGACTCAAAGGGGTAGACTCCGTGCGTTTCAGGCTCGCCTTGATCGGGAAAGATCCCCTAAAATAGACCCGGGTATGCTATGAGCCCTTCATTTTTATAATATGCATTGATAGATCCTTTGCTCCCATTTTGAGATTAGACATTAGCATGAGTCATGCATGAGTTTCAGATCATGATCGGTCAATCATGAGCCAGTCTATAGATGCCCCGCGCACCGCCCCAGTATTTCAACGAAGTGTGTTTAGAAGGACATAGAGTCCCAAGGGGGAACTACCCAATAATAGTATGATATTGCATGCCATTAGATTCATCCCAATAAATGTTTAGATTTTCTTTATGAAGTTAGCATCAGTCGTTATTGCATTATCAAGTCATGCTTTCGAAAGTCAGCTTAGCCGAACATTCCTGCATTAGATATGCGCATTTAGTAGAAATGAGTTCAGCTTGTTAGTGAGTAATGAATTTTTTTTCTTGATAGTAGCCTAGTTATGAGTCCATGCATCAGATATGCATGTGTATTATGAGAAATCATCTATGAGTGTCATCAGTCGATTATTACATGCACCAGATATGAATCATGCCTAGTATGAGAACTCTATATGTTAGTTATTCTAGTTGTGTAACCATGACTTTAAATGTTTCCATCTATAGAAAAGGTTCTATTGATCCATATTTTTAGTCTATCAAGCGACATTCAAGGATGAATATTTCCAAGGGGAGATAATATAATACCCCACAAAATTCTCTTCCAGTCTGAGCCTTAAAGCGTATTTGGTAAACCAAAAAATTCGAGTTTAAATGTTTCAGAAATATCTTCCCAGGTATGAAATACTTTGAATCGTGTGGTAATCTATTTGAGCATGAATTAAGATCATAGAGGTCTCTAAACTCAAGGACGAGTTGAAATCTTTCCTATTATTCAAGTTTTAGTGACCGTCAAAATTTGGGTCAACTTCAATCAGCCATAACTCTTTGTATATATTGAATTAAAGGACTAATATATATTAAATAAAAGATATTTGAATTATCTTTCCAATGATACCAATTTTGTCAAAAACCGATATCGGAGCAAGGAGTTATGCCTAACTACATCCCATAGGTGCAGTTTCAGTATCAATCTTAGGAAATTAGGACTGTGTCATACAGTCATCTATCTCAGTGAGGAACTCAGATTGCTCCATTGATTCATGGACCATCCCGTCAGATAGACTTGGTATCATATACAGATTTTTATTAGTATATCTAGAGATCTCCCATCAGAGAGGCTTGATCTCAGTCTCAGACCATGTTGAGAATTCTTATTATCATATCTAGAGATCTCCCATCAAATAGGCTTGATCTCCATATTAGATTCAGTTGAGTATTCTTGTTGTCAGATTCGCACATGATCATACTTCTTATCATTGATAACTACTTCTGAAATAATCTTTTAGAAAAGTTGATCTCTAATTCTATCTATCAAAAGCAGTAAGCTCAGAGTTCAGTCCTTAATGTAAGTATATCCAGATCCTCAGTTATCAGTATCAGATATGTCAGCGATTCAGTATCTCAGTGTCAGTAGTGAGTTCAGTCAGTAGTAAAGTGGTATCCGAGTTTTAGTATCTAGAGTTTCGATAATTGTGTTCATCGTCTTTGCATTCTTGTATGTGTTCTCATGCGGCATCTTCATGATTATTCAGTTTAGATATTTTACATGCATGAGCCCTTGGATTAGACTACCTCATCGACATTCTTGGTACATTCATGTACTGACGCATTTGCATGGTGTTTTATGCAGTTTAGTCGCAGTCAGGAGTAGTAGCGGTGAGTCTTCTTCATTCAAGGACAAATTTCAGCTTACTATTATTTCTTCAGTATTTGTTTATTTTTCATTGATGGAGTTAGTTGGGGACTTGTCCCATCAACTCCACCGTTCAGACAGTTTAGAGGCTTTTCAGATGGATGTATTAGTATTCAGTTTTTTGTATTATGAGTATTCATAGATATGTTGAACCTTATGGGTAGTTTCCACATTTATTTCCGATATTATGTATTGTACATGTATAAGTATCATTAAAGGGTTATCTTGTGGTCCTTCGGGGTCATAAGAACCGTGTGACGTCTAGGATGGGATCTCTGGGCATTACAGCCTCCCTCAGCTCTTGAGGAAAAAACTGATCTAGGAAAGTACTAGAATAATCATCCCATAGGGCTGACTTAACATCATCACCCTTGACTGGTCCTATTACTTGTATCATTGATATAACACATCTTTCAATTAGTAGGCGGCGAACTCAATGCCCTCCAAGTTAGTGACATGCATAACATGGAAGATCTTTTGTATCTCGTTAAAGAAATTTTAAGGATCCTCCTCAGCCTTAACAGTCGTAAAGGTTGATGGACTCAACCTCATAAACTATCTGAACCTTGTGGCCTCAGAAGATGGAGTAACAGAAGCACCACCATCAGACTGAGAAGCTACAAACTGAGCAACCATATGAATAGACTGACAAAACTCAACATTTGTCACATTACCCAGAAGAGCTTGAGAAGGAATAGAGGGGAGCAGTGGAACTCCATATGGGCAATCAGAAACTAGACCCCTAGACCAGGTTTAAATCCCATAAGCAGGCGTGTCATTTTAACATTGTCTTAAATTAGCAGAGAAGTTTATATGAGCTTCGGATCATCTAGGAGGCATGATCTAAAAAGTGAACAAACAAAAACTAAACAAGATCTTAGGACCTTAGATTCTATAGCCCAAAAATAGAACACTAGAAAGAGAAACATTCCTAAATAATTCGTAGCCTCTTCCTTATCAGACTAGCTCATTGCACACCCTTAAAAGAGATTCCACTCGACACGGCTTTGTCGATACTCAATTGACCATAAACCTTGCGCTCTAACACCATCTTGTCATAACTCAAATGAGGGCCTAGCCATGATGGGTATCACAAGTCCAACAATAACTAGAGACCACCCAGTACCCAAGAAACAAACAACTATACACCCCATTTTGAATAAATTCCAAACATAAACAAGATAAGATAATATCAAATTAAAAAAACTATACAAAGTTTTTAACCAAAACTAATCTTTCCTAATTAAATAACCAACAAATGCAAATGCAATATCAATATTCACATTGATACCACCACTACCCATATCCACAGTAGTTCGACAAAGCTTCTAATCATAGCCAAAGACTATCCAGTTGGGGCATGCTCCTAACCATAGTAAAACAATAACCAAAAAGAGTAATGAATACATAAAGAAATCCACAACATAAAATGGGGTATTTTGGAGTAAGGAAGCTCACCACTTTAGTTTGACTCAAAAGCTATCCCTGAATCACCACATCACTAAGAAGAAGGAGTAGAAGTATGATCGATTCCTGCATCGTGTGGGGATACAACATCAGAAGATGCTTAGCAGGGTGAACGCTAGTATGTAACTTAGGTATAAAGATAAAGTAATTCCATTAATCAAAAACCAATCAAACCAATGTACATTACCATATGCAATCACATATATACATATATACCATGTCAGGAAAGGGAACAAGGTTTAGCAAGTACTTTAAAACCTAAACTTGGTCCTTGTTGCTTTAGCTTAATATATCTACCCATGGGATATATGGGTCCAGTGTTACCCCCTGACAAGCCCAAGTGCATATTTGCTGCACGAACTAGAGATATCATAATTGCTTGGGGATTACCATATACCCCATGCCTTTCATGATACATATATACAAGTATAGACATCGGGAATTACCTTGTACCCTAAAAGCATACAGTCATCAAGACCAACTCTCTAGTCGGCAAATATGAGTTTCTAGTGTCTATCTATCAGGGTCACACCTTCATGGATAACTATTAAAACCCCTATTATAGCCCAATGAAAACATTTAATACATAACCGAACCAACAATTCCAGGAGTCAATTAATATAGAATTATTAAATGATATCATCATACCAACTATAGTTTGTAGACAATGTCATTAGCCAAGACTCAGGGGATTCCTATGTACCCCGCAGACTCTATTTGTAAAATCACTTGGGGTATTCCGTGTACCACATAATGTTTCATGAATCATTCACTTAAGGGATTCCATTGTACCCCATAAGGTTTTCAAACTATCCTTAACCATTTAATAATTTGTACCATACATTAGTTTGAAGACACAAGCTAAGCAAAGTAATAATGCATAAACCAAAATCAATTATATAAGACGGTTGAGTTTATTACCAATATCTATTCCAAAAAAACCAATTTGGGGATGATATTGTACCCCTATTTATATCATCCATTCCCATGACTCCTAATGCATTTACCAACCATCAATTTAAGAATAATAGTTTCATAAAAATCATGGAAGAAACAATTAACAAATTTATATTAAAAATCCTCAACCCATAGTTCATAACCAAACATCAATATCTTATGAATAAAACTTTACATAACATGATTTTACAAAATTGACAATGAGGGAAGAGTAACAAGCCTTAACACCAATAAGTACGTAGAGACCCTTGGAAACCCTAACTGATTAGCTCGATGAAAAGCCTAAGTGTTCTTGACCTTGAGGATTTGGTAGTGTTCTGAGAAGTTATATGATGTGTTTTTGATAGGTAATGATTCCTTAAAGAAGTTATAAGCTGTGGTTTTTAAATTGGGCAATAGGCAAAATGTTCAAAATGCCCTCTACTTAAAAGTCGGAAAAAGCCTCCTTTGGTTACAGTCACCCCTTGTCTCATACCCAAAACTTTTGACTCAAGACCCTGAGTTGTAATAAAGAGAGTGGCTAGGAACCCATACTCTTCCCAACATACAACTCCACCAACTCACTTGTAATGAGATCTTATGACTCGTAAGGTCCAGTCGCTTTTCTTAAGTAATGTAGAACCCTAAGGAATTGAACACTGGAAATCCTATGATTTGAACCGACGACTTGTAATATATCATCATGTATCATAGTGAGACACTCCTACTAAGAAAAAAAATTTGCCACTAAGTTTCTAATTTGTTCACAACTAGGGTCCCAAGACCCGTAACCATATCTCAGGGCTCGTCACTATGAGTTTTGACCAAGGTGGCGAGCCAAAATCTCAAGAATTTTTAAGGGCCAAAAATTTGGGGCATTACAAAAAGAGTATGTCCTTATGTTCACTTATCTATATAAGTTTGATCCATCATTATTGCCAAATTATAGACCTCAAATGAGTAAGTTTTTCACTGGCGTCTGATATTGTAGTTAATAAGTGTAGGATGGCCATGTTGATTGGGGATATGGATATAACCCATTTAGTAACTCATACTTAGCAGATTGAGGCTGAGATACTGAAGAAAAAGAGAATGATAATAAGAGGGATAGAATCGAACAGTTTGAGTATACCTAACAGAGATTAAAAGGGGCAAATCATTCATAGTTTTAGGGTTGTTCATCAACACCAGCTACATTCTAAGCCAGTTTCCCTGGACCTAGAACTAAGCAAGAGCTATCGGGTAGAGCACCATCTTCTAAATCTCAGGGTAGCATTGTTGTGGAATATAATTATACATCCTGCAAGAAATATGGTTGAACTTATCGGGGAGAGTGTTAGGCTTAAAGATTAGGGTGTTGTGGATGTTGAAATATGGATCAAAAATTTAGGTACTTCCCTATCACAAAGATGGTCGGAAGGGATGATCAACCTCAGGCTCAGTCCAGTACTTCAGCAGCTCAGTCAGGTTGCCCAGCCTTGCAGTAGGGTACATCACCAATCACTAGTAGTGGTTAGCATCCGAATTGGTTTTATGCTATACTATCCTACTAGGATAAGGAGAGCTCCCTAGATGCAGTCACTTATTTTCTCTGCATGTTTCACTTAGATGCTTATGTGTTATTAGATCAGGGGTCAACCCTCTCTTTTATGAACACATTTATTTCTAGAAATTTTTGCATAAGTCTAGAGAGAATTTTTGAACCATTCAAAGTTTCTACTCCAGTGGGTAATTCATTTATCGCTAGATAAGCATACAGAAAGTACCGTATTACAGTCCTTCAAAGGGTTACATAAGCAAATTTAATAGAGCTAGAAATGATAGATTTTGATAATATTATGGGCATGGATTGACTCAATTTATGCTATGCATCTGTTGATTGTCGCACCTAAGTGGTGAAGTTCCAGTTCCCTAATAAGTCAGTCCTCAAGTAGGAGGGTAGTTTAGTATCCCCCAAATGTTGTTTTATCTCTTATGTTAAATCTATAAGGCTAATACCAAAAGGTTCTATTTAGCACCTAGTTTGAGTTAAAAATACTAAGTGTGAAGCCCAAATAATTTACTCAGTTCTTACAGTAAATTAATTTCCATTAGTCTCCCTAGAGGATCTACCAAGGGTACCTTTTGATAGAGAAATAGAGATCGAGAATGATCTCCTTATCGATAAACTACCAATCACCATTCCTCCCTACTATATGGCTCCAATCAAGCTTAAAAAATTAAAAGCGAAGCTAAAGGACCTCTTAGATAAGGGATTCATCAAACGTAGTGTTTTCCCATCGAGTGCTCTAGGCCTATTCATGTGCAAGAAGGATGGCACTCTTAGCATATGTATATACTATAGATAGGTAAATAAGGTTAACATCAAGAATAAAAACCCTATTCCTAGAATTTATGATTTTTTGAGCAGCTTTAGGGTGCCCGCTGGTTTTCTAAGATTAATCTCATGTTGATATATCACAAGTTAAAATAGGAAGCATGAAATCACAAAGACTACCTTAAGAACTCATTATTGTTATTTTTGAGTTTGGGGTTATGTTTTTGGAATAACAAACGCTCCTGCAGCCTTTTTGGATTATATGAAAAGGGTCTTGAAGTTTTACTTGGACATATTTGTAATTATATTCATAGATGACCTGCTTGTATATTCACAGAGTGGGGAGGAGCATGCAGACCATTTGAGAAAAGTGTTGCCGACCCTTAAGGATTCTTAGCTTTATGCAAAGTTTAGTAAGTATGAATTTTGGTTAGAGTTTGTTAAATTGTTGGGGCATATGATTTTTTGTGACCATATCCATGTAGACCCCCAAAAGACTACTGCAGTGTAGAACTATTCTAGACCCATTACTCCATCCGATATTCAGAGCTTTCTAAGATTAGTTGGTTACTAGAAGAGGTTTTTTGAGGGTTTTTCAAAATTTGCACCATAGATTCGGTTGACACAAAATAAGGTTAATTTTATATGGTCAAATAAAAATGAGAAGAGTTTCCAAGAGTTGAAGGATTATGCACTTCAACTCTAGTGTTAGACTTACTAGAGGGGTTGGATGGGTGTGTGGTGTATTGTGATGCTTCTAGAGTTAGCTTAGGTTGTGTTTTGATACCTAATAGGAAGGTAATAGTCTATGCCTCCAAACAACTTAAGCACCACAAAAAGAAATATCCAATCCATGATCTAAAGTTAGTTATTATTGTGTTTGTTATGAAGATTTGGAGGCATTACTTATGGCGTGCATGTTGATATTTTTACTGATCATATGAATCTCCAGTATGTATTTATCCAAAAAGAGTTGAATATTCATCAGAGAAGGTGCTTGGAGTTGTTAAAAGATTATGCCATAAATATGCTTTACTATTCGATTAAGGCAAATGTGGTGGTAGACATGCTAAGTAGACTATCAATGGGTAGTGTGGCTCATATGAAAATGAAAGAGTAGGAGTTGGCCAAGGAAATACATATACTAGTTCATTTGGTTGAATGTTTGATTGATATAGATGATGGATGAGTAGTTGTCCTGAATGATTTAGAATCATCTTTAGTGGTAGAAGTGAAAGAGAAGTAACATAGTGATCCCATTCTTAGTCAGATATTGGAAGTAGTTTAGCAGCAGATGGTTGAGGTTTTCTCCCAAGAGGGAGATAGTGTCCTTCACTATCAAGGTCGACTTTGTGTTCCCAATGTCGATGGGTTGAGAGAAAGAATATTAGTAGATGCTCATAGTTCAAATTATTCGATTCACCCTGGGGATTATAAGATATACCCCAACCTGTGAGAAATTTATTGGTTGAATGGTATTAAGAGGGACATACCAGAGTTTGTGGCCAAGTTTCCCAATTGTTAGTAGGTAAAGATTAAGAATAAAAGTCCTAGAGGTACACTAAGGATATTGGCATTCCTACTTGGAAATTAGAGATCATTAATATTAGTTTTGTTAGTAGACTTCCTCGCAAAAAACATAAGCACGATTCAATTTGGGTCATGGTGGATTGAAGGGCTAAATTATCCCATTTATACCTATTAAGACTTTGGATACAACATAAGATTATGCTAGGATGTATATTCATGAGTTAGTAAAAATCCACTGCATTTGCTTATCCGTTATATCAGACAGAGGTACATAATTTAGATCCTAGTTTGGACAATCATTTTAGAAAGACCTTGGTACAAAGGTGAAGCTTTGTATGGCTTTTCATCCGCAATCATATGGTAAGGCTAATCGTACGATTCAAACATTGAAAGGTATATTGAGAGCATGTGTGATAGACTTTAAGGTAAATTGTATTGATTATTTACCGTTGATTGAATTTACCTATAATAATAGTTATCATGCTCGTATTCAGATGGCTCCATTTGAAGCATCATATGGTCTTAAATGTAGGTCACCTATAGGTTGGTTTGAAGTTGGTGAATTGTCCATGGTTAGGCTGAATTCTATTCTTAAAGGTATGGAAAAGTCTTATTAATTTGTGAGAGGTTGAGAACCGGTCAAAGTCACTAGAAACTGTATGCAGGTGTGAGTAGAAAAAAGCTTAATCCCCATGTGTTGAGAAGTTGCTTATGAGTTAGATCTTCCCCCAGAATTAATAGTCGCCTATCCAGTTTTCCATGTTTCAATGTTAAAGAACTGAATTAGGGACCTATCCTTAGTAGTCCCTATAGAATGTATTGGAGTGAAAGATAGTTTTTCCTATGATTAAATCCCAGTTAAAATTCTCGATCGACAATTTTGAAGGATAAGGAATAAGGTTGTGTTTTTTATGAAACTTCATTGGAGAAATCAGTCAGTTGAGGGAGAAAAATGGGAAGCAAAAGTAGATATAATGAGTCAATACCCTCAACTATTTACCCCTAGCATAGAATCAACTTGAAGTAAGAATTCTTATTTAATCTATTCTACTCAGTAGCATCAGTTTATGTATAGTTAGTAATTTCTATTTTATGCTTGTTCTTGGGGTGAGTAGTTATCACGACTTCAGACTAACCCCTAGTCGTAACATGGTGATTGGAACTACAAGTGATCCCAAGCTAACTAATGAACTGGCATACTGATTGAGCAACTTATTTAAATTGAATAAAAATTAAATTTATTGAGCTGAAACATGATCACGAGGAAATCTGAATAAGTACAATACTAGTAAAGTTTACATCATGATAAACTAAGAAAGAAACTTGAATTATATGTAACGACACTGACTAACCATTTATGAAGCCTCTACTATACTGATTATAGATAGCTGGAACATGAATCAAATGACAACTAATCAATACATTAGAATAATAACAAGATAGTATATAAACTACAACTGACTGGAGTCCCTGACACAAGACAACTAATCATCTGCTAGCTGGAAGCTACAAACTATCTGATTATAATATGTGCCATACAACTGGTACCTGTATTATAAGACAATATAGCATATAGACATATATATGGACCAATACTTTGGAATGTACTGAGTAAGTGGGGGTGAATGCAATTAGTAAAACCGAATAGATACACAATTTTAAAACATGCATCCTAAGTGCAAATAGACTCACCAAGAGACTTAAAACAACTGAAAGCTTAGGTATTTTAAAACATGAGTAACAAATATATTCTGATAAGCTGGTGAATAACTACACTTTGTTTCTTAAATCATTACTTGTGTAGAATAAGTAGAACTGAAGCTGGGAAATGGTAAAAAAGTGAACACATTATATAAATCACATGTATAGCTGAACATGCTATAAAACTAAATTGAGGATCATGTATGAATAGTAGGTCTAAAACTATGTGATGGAAACTGACATAAAATCATGCATATCTTAACTGAAATGTAGATATACCTAACTCGAGGATATCAATATACAATAACACTGAGCATGGATGCATAAACATTGGAAAAACCAAATATAACATGTGCTGAGCTTGTCTGAATAACTGAATGACTGGTATTTGTATAACTTAGCAATTAGCTATCTATGTAACTAGATAGCTGAGGCCTGTATACTGAATAACTGAGATCTGTATACTAAATAACTAATAATTGTTTACTGAATAACTGATATTTGGATACTGAATAACTATTATCTATTTACTGAATAATTGATATCTAAATATTGATTTTGTAAAAGTAAATTGTACTGAGTCTATTTAACAGGACTAAAACTGTGAGAGTTATCTGTAATACCCCATATTTATCTTAGTTCAGTTTAGCTCATAATGCATGTAAAAGAGGCTTAAAGCCTAGAAATTTAGCTTAGTGTTGGGGACTAAGCCTTATTTTTGGCCCATTAACTTTGATGATTTTTAAAGTTACCTTCTCGACTCGAGACCTAAGTTTTTGAGTTAATTCATGTTTAGGGGTGTTAGGATCATATCTCGGGTAAGTTTCAAATTTTTCAGACAAGGATTGAGGCACGTTTGGATATTTTTTCCAGTAGCTCAATGCAACTACATCGTGTTGCAGTGTGTATAGTGATGAAGGGTTTATCGCATTGTGTCAAGGCTTTAAACAGTGTTCCAGTTATGAATTTAAATTCTAGAAGGGTAGTCTTATCTTTTCCCATCACCCCAATCCATAATAACATGGGATTTAACATTAATTAGGGTATCATATGCCAAAATTTCCTAATTTCTCTCTCAAATAAACCCTAATTTTCCTCTAAATTCATCAATTTAAATCATTTTCCTTTCAAGAAAACCAAGAACTCGATGTTCCAATCTAAGAAATCTTTCAAGAAAGTTGTTGTCTTTCAAGATTTAAGTATTAAAGTATGTGTGATGTTCATCCATGGGCCCTTTTCAACCATAGGGTCCAAGAATCCGTTGTCAATTTTAAAGTAATAACTTTTACATCTTGTTATGAAGTATCTACATGAAGCAATTATGAACTTTGTTTTCCAATCATGTTTACCATGTGTTTTCATTGGAATTTGTCTATAACACATTTAAATAGTGATTTTCGCGTGTTGCATCCTTAAAGTATGATTTTAGTATAGTAATTATGTTAGTAGCACATGTTTTAACTATTCCTACACCCAAGTATATGAATTCCAAGTGTTTGATGAAATGCCAAAGAGAATGCTTTTGTAGAATTATTTCCCTATTATGGTTTTGGAGCATTTTACATGCCCTTATTGTTATCTTCATTCAATTTTAGGGGTTATTAACACCCAAAAATTAATTTTTTCCTAGTTTTTAGAATCTTCAGAATGTTTTAAGATAAAACCATGAGCCTTGTCATCCAATTAGTATCACTGCTCAATTGTGGGCTCAGATAAGCTTAGTTTATATCATTAATAAGTGTCTTTAAGTTCGAAGTAGGATTAAGTACGAAGCAAACGTAGATGGAAACTTTCCCGTCAGTTGGTTAAATTCTTTAGTAATAGTCCCTGTATTTCAGTACCACGTAGCTAGCATGGGTTATAAGAAGTCACCCATCAGTTTAGGCTTGACTACCTCCAGGGGTCACCCTTCATTTTAGGATGACTCCATCCAGGGATCACCCGTCAGTTTAGGCTTGATACCCTAGTTCTTCAGTATCTTAGTAGATCCACAGAGCCATTTCTAGTACCCATGGCACAGTACTAACACCCTTTTAACTGTGGTCACAGGTTGGATCCTAATTAGCTTAGAATGGGGCATGTCGGGCAGATGATACCTCCTACGATCTCAATACAATATTCAATATAGTTTCAGTTCAGGTTTACTTAATTAAAGGATACATATTCTCAGCTTTTAAGTTATAAGATTCCAGTATTTTAGTTTACAGACTATTTCAGTATTATGGTATATGCTTTGTCATGCATTCGTAGATTTAATAGCTTTCACGCATATTATGCATCAATTATCTCATGTTATTCAGTCAGTCATTATCTCATACTACTCAGTCATTCAGTATTTCATGCATATGAACCTATGCATTTCATCCTAACCTTATATCATGTACCAGCATATTCGAAGTACTGATCGCATATGTTTTCTTTGTTCTATGATGTTTAATTTCATAGGTTCGGATGCTTAATTTTTCAACCATTCTTAGACAATCTAGCTAGTCAGCAGTAGCAGCAGTGGTGATTCCTCATCCTTCGAGGATGAGTTTATCTTTATTCAGTTAGGTTAACAGTTTAGTTCAATGGTCGGTCGGAGTTAGTTGGGGGTGTGTCCCATAAAATCCCTAGTTAGTTATTTTTAGAGGCTTTATAGACATTTCAGACTGTCAGTTAGTTTATCTATTTTATTAGTCATGTTGCACTATTTTTGCAGATATTTTTCTGAAACATAACTTTATTTATACTTTTTAGTATTTAAAACCTTATGGCTTTTACCAATTACTTCAGCAAATTTCTCTTCTTGTTAATATATTATTCAATGCTCATAATAGGTATCAACTCATGGGTTAGCTTGTGGTCACTTATGACCGTAAGCACCGTATGGCATCCAGGGTGCATTTTGGGGTATTGCAAACTTAGTATTAGAGACAAAGGTTTTAAAGTGTCCTAGGAATTCTAAAAGCCATGTTTAATGGAGTCTTGTTCATGTGTGCAAAGCGCGTCACACTCATGGACCAAAGGCTACAACATATTTAGGAAAAGTTTCCCTTCTTTAAGTATTCATGTCGTGCAAATGATCATAAGATCTCTTTGAACTCTTTTTCTAATTCACTCTTCCATCTTTTAAAATAAAATGCCTCCCAAAAAGACTAACAGAGGAAAAAATGGAAATCAGTTGGCACCTCTTCCTATTTAGGAAGATCCCCTAACTGAGCATGTCTCTCATATGGAGTTTAGAGCTGTATTTACTACTTTAGCACACTCAGTAGAAACTCAAAACAATTAGCAGGCCATTATTCTAGCTAATCTAATGGCTAATACAATCACATCTAGGATTTGAGACTTCACCTATCTGAATCCCCCTCAGTTTTTACCATCTAAGTCTAATGAGGATCCACAGGAGTTTTTTTACATAGTTTAGAAGGTGATTGATATTATGGGTATTACCTAATTAAGAGTGAAGCATTGGCTACTTACCAGTTATAGGATATATCTTACAACTGGTTTAAGTAGTAGAAAAAGATAGAGGCACAGAAGCAGGGCCTATAAAATTAGAGAAGTTTGCTACAACCTTTTTAGATAGATTGTTTCCCTTAGAGTTAAGGGAATCTAAGGTTCTGGAGTTTATTAATTTGAAGCAGGGCAACATAAGTGTGAAAGAGTATTTATTTAATTTTACTCAACTGGCGAGGTATGCTTCATATCTGGTATCTGATAAACGGTCTTGATTGAGTAAGTTTGTTTCTAGCATATCTAATAGTGTGGTCCAGAAGTATAGGACTACTAAATTAGAGGGTTGTAACAGTTCTCTATTCCCCCAAATATTTGTATCCCCAGCTCTATCATTGGATAGTCGCCAGTACCAAAGTTTAGGAATGGAAATAAGGATAGGGATCCAATCTCTAAGCCTCGGTAATATGGGAGTGATCATGAAGAAGGATATATGTGAGTGTGTATTGAATCCAACCAAGGGAATGTGCAAGTTGAAGTGTGAAAAGAGAACTTTTTATTTCCCTTTCATTAAGGGCATTTTGGACTTTTCATCTTTATTTTGTATTAAGACTATAAGTAGGCTAATGTTAGCTCTTTTACTTTTAGTTGTTGATTTTTATTGAAAGACTATTCTCTTGAAAGAGAGTGAGCAAAACCAAAACTAGGGTAGCATAAGTATGGAATCACTAATATTGCAAAATTGTCTAGAAATCTTGGTGCTTGAGTGGTGGATTCCTTTTTGTGTCTTAGTAAGAGTGTTGGTGTTGCTATTATGGTAGTTAAGGGTCTTGGTGTTTGAGACACACTTAGGTTCTTAGTTCTTGTAATAGTCCATGTCACACTACCTATCCCTTTACTTTCTTGTAATCGTGTAAGTGTTTGTTCTTATAATCTCAAATCTATTGGTTGTTGTTATCTTAGTGTAGTTGTTCATCTCACGTAGTGGCTATTTTTATGTCTGTTTGTCCTTTTTATTGTTAAGTTAGTAGCTGTTTGTATCAAAAGAAGGTCCTGCGAGTTGTGTCAGTATCATTTGGGATCATAGTTTGTGGTTGATTTCATTCTTACAGAATCAATCTTGGGCTTGCTCAGTTGAAAAATCAGAAAATAAAAGAGAGAGTAGTAGTTGTTCTTGTTTTTCCAAGAACTAGTTGTTCTTGTTGTATCTTGGCCGATTCTTAGAGTCTAGATCTAGGAGTCCTTGGTGTTGTCTTACTGTTACTAGTGTTAGTTTCTCTTTCATTAACACTAATAGAGTAAAGATCCAAGTCTTTGTTGCTGATTCTCTCTTGAACTATTATTATTGGTTTTTGTTGTTGTGAATCTGAAACTTAGAGGTGTATGGTAGTTTTGTGGTTGTTGTGAATCTAAGATTTGGAGGTGTGTGTTTGTATTTTTGTTGTGGATTTGTGGTTGAAAATGGGTTGTTGTTGTAGCAAGGTACAACTTGGACCTTCGTCTTTAAATTTCTATTGAAGGTTATTGATGTTCTAGACCCATCTTCATGTCTTGTTGCAAGAAGAACTATCAATAGAGGCATTTTGATCTAGAGGCTAAGTGGAAAGGAGTGAAATCCCTTATTTGTCTTGAAACAAGTCGCAAAGCTATAACAAAAGAAGTAAGGCACAAAAGGACTTTCAAAAAGGCTTGTTACCAAAAGAGAGAGAGAACTCTTTCCAAGGTTGACAAATGGGGAAAGGGACACCAAACCTTCAAAAAGGTGTCTTTCCCAAAAGGTGCAAGATAAGTAAACCCATTTTGAATTTGAGAAAGGCTCCAAAACTTATGTCTTTCCCTCTAAAAACAATTGTAGTCTTCTTAAATTTAGAATTGAACAAAAATTTCAAATTTGGAAAGAAACAATAACTCTTCAAAAACTATAACCAATTAAGGGCTTCCACATCATCAAATCAATACAACTAACTTGTTTGTGTTTTGTAGGTAACTTCTTGGATTTATTGGAAACGGAGGGGAAAACCTCTCAAATCATGGATAATAATTTTCTTGATACTATATTGGCAATGATTGAGGCTCTCAACCAAATGATGGTAAAGGTGCAAATGGATGGGTTATCATCGGGTGAAATGTTGGATCGTGTGGAGAGTCAAAGGATATATTTTGCTAAGGATATATTTTGCTTCTACTCCTCAACATTATGTGTTCTCAAGTGGACATGACCGAAACACTTCCATCACTATTAACCCTGAAACCTTACTTCAAATATTCAATCCTCCAATACCACTACCAAATGCTATAAGCCAAGCTTTCAATTACCATCAAAGTCAAGACCTAAGTAGGTCACTTCCCCCACAATTCAATAAAGTCCGACAATAACAACTTGGAAGCCAAATGCCTCGACTAAACCCGAACCGTCCCATCTAATATCTACTAAACCAAAGGCCTCTACCTCTAACAAATCATATTTCTCCCTTCTAAGCGCCAATACACCGCAATCGACAAGTCCACTTAGAGGAATATAGTAGAGATAAACATGAAAAATATGGAGCCTATGGCGATGCTTATGTGATAAAAAAGAATTAGGAGGCAAATATATCGATCAAAAGGGATACTGAGGGCATGTATGAAGAATTGGTAATTGGGACCAACAAGGAACCTACCACCAAGATAGAGATGTGGGTCTTAGTTTTATCAAAGAGAGCCTACCCATTTTCAAGGGTAAGAGTGATCTTGAAGCTTATCTTTTATAAGAGTTATATTGGAATATCTTGGAGAAGAGGTGGGTATTGAATCAGATGAGATTGATAGAAAGCCTTAAGATAGATAGAAAGACTAAACTAAGGTACAAAATAAAAAATATGGAAAAGATGTTTGGCCGCATGATGGTAACTGTGAAATGCCTTGTAAGAAGAGATGGGGCCTAAATTTGAGGTCTAATTCCTCTCAAGATGAAGAGGATGATACAAAAATGATCATGAAGATGTATGTATGTGAGTGTGTATTGAATCCAACTGAGGGAGTGTGCAAGTTAAAGTGTGAAGAGGGATTTGGAAGACTCCAAAGCTATCCCCATCATGCACTCCAAGGGCGCCTTTTGTTTCCCCTTGATTAAGGGCATTTAGTCTTTTTATCTTTGTTTCGTAATAAGACTATAAGTAAGCTATTGTTAGGTCTTTTAATTTTTGTTGTTAATTGTTAATGAAAGACTATTTTCTTTTGAGAGAGTGAGCCAAACAGAAACTAGGGTAGCATTAGTGTGGAATCACTAGTTTTGTAAAATTTTCTAAAATATTGGTGATTTAGTGGTGGATTCCCTCTTGTGTCTTTGTAAGAGTTTTGGTGTTGCTATTACGGTAGTTAAAGGTCTTGCTGTTTGAGACACACTTAGGTTCTTACTTCTTGTAATAGTCTATGTCACACTACCTATCCCTTTACTTTCGTATAATCATGTGCTTGTTTGTTCTTTTAATCTCAAATCTGTTGGCTGTTGTTATCTTAGTGTTGTTCATCTCGTGTTGTGGTTGTTTTTAGTTGAGCTTCTCCTTTTTTATTATTGTGTTGGTGGCTGTTTGTATCAAAATGAGGTCCTATTTTTGGGTGTTTTGGCTGAAATTTGAATCTTATATTTAGGAGATTTTGGTGTGTTTTGTTTGTTTCTAGTGTTAGTTTCTTGTTCCCTAACACTAAGTGAGTCTACATCTGTATTTTGAGTCATTTATGAGTTTTTGTTGAAGTTTAAAGGTTGCTGTTTTTTCGAGGATTGGTTGCTTAAAAATGTGTTGTTGATGTTTGTTGTTGAGGATTAGAGTTTGAACATGTGTTGTTGAGGTGTGGGTGTTCCAACGTGCACCTAGAACTTTAATTTGAAAGGTGGTGTTCTTGGTGTTCTTCACCATCATTATGTCTTGTTGAAGAAGAGTGTACAAAGTTGGTTGTTTGATCTAAAACCTAGTGGAAAAAGGTGTGGTGTTTATTTATCTTGAAAGACTTAAGTCCAAGGCATACAAAAGAAGGAAGAAAACAAAGGGGTTTTCAAAAATGAGCCTTACCAAAAGGATGCAATATATTGTCTTCCAACGAATCCCAAGATATCCAAAAGAGGAAAGAAGACAAAGGCTTTAAAAAAGGTGATTGTCCAAAAAGGTGCAAGGTAGTTAAACCTTTTTGAATTTGAAAAAGAGGCCTCAAATATTATTGTTTCCCGCCCAAAGCTGAATTCCACTCATCCTAAGTTGAAAATTGATTAATAAAAATTGAAAAACAAAAATATTGTCAAATTTCAACAACTCCCAATGCCAATCAAAGGCTGCCATGTGGCTGCCACATCATCATTTTTCAAGAACCGGCCTAAGGCTCAAAATTTCAGATTACTTAGTTTCTTTTTCTTGTTCCTTTAGTTTCACTTATTGTTTCTAGTACAAATTGACAAGATTGTAATCACCTACTACGTTGTAATTTAGTTTTGAGTTTGTTTTACTCGTGTTTGCGTTTCTTGTGTGCTTTTATCTTTTTGATTCATTTTAAATCCTTGGCTCAAGTCCGAACTAGATTTCATTTGATTTTTTCGAACAAAAATCTACTCCGGACAAGAGTAAAGCTCACCCCTCAACGTCTCGTGGAGTACAAGCCAACTTATAGTACTTGCGAGACCAAGTATGAGGTATCAAAAAAGCGGAGAGTTTGTGAAGACACTATTTGGCCTAACATATTTGTTTGTTTTTTTGTTGATTGTCTTTCTTAGGTCCTATGGATAAGAATGCTTCCCATACTATCTTGGCCTACCTTGAAGCTCTCAACCGTAAGTGTGAAAGGTTACACACGGAATTTTCATTAACAAATGAAAGGCTGTGTTGCATAGGAGGTCAAAGGAACTCTAAGCACTCCTTTCAAAAGGAGCAAGTCAGCTACCAAGACACATAAGAAGGTGAAGGCCACACCTCATGTGAGCTATAACGTAAAAATACTCTCTCCTACACTCCTACAAACATAGAATATTGTTATGACTCTAGTAGAAGCCAAGTAGATATAGTTTGTGGTTTACCAAGAGGAGAATTACGTGAGTCTTCCCTTTGTGATACTCTTGGTATTGCTAAATTACAAGAAGAGCAAATTCTTGTTGTAAGTATGCAAGAACTAGTTGATCCTATAGATGACAAAACTGATTCTTCTTGTAAGAACAGTTTATGTCCACCTAGTTCTAGCACTTGTAATGTGAATAAGGTCCCAATACCAAGTGTGCAAGTATTCAAAGACTAGTTGAACCTTATGAAAACTAAGGTGAGTCTACATTGGTATATAAGTTGCCAACAACTAGTATGGGCGTGTACAATGATTAACTTACTCATGAATGTAATCCTCTACTTGAGCATGTGTATGGTGTGCTTGATGAGTCTTAAGTTAATGATGACGTTGATAGGGTTGATCATGATATTGGAGATGATCTTTGAGCATGTTGTGTGATGAAAGCCTTATTGTTAGTTCTGCTCATAGAGATTATGTAATTGAAGATGTTGGTCAAAGAGATAGGAGAGAACTTATGAGTTTTCCTTTTGGTAAAAGAGATCCTACAGGTTTTTTTGCTCATAGGGATGATTATATATTTGAACTTCTTTGGAACTTGATGGTTGTCCTTTAGAGAGTGAACTTGTGTGTTCTAAATCTATCCCGAGGGTAGATCCTACTCTCTTTAGATATAACATCTTGTTCGAAGTTGGTTTAATCACTCCTAATAAACCTAGTGGTGAGAATGATATTGATGGTACAATTTGTCTTGAAGGATGTTGCATGTATGCTAACCCACTATAGTGTGACAACATTCCTCCTAAAGACGGAAATCTCTATTTAAAGGATAAGAGTACTCTTAAGGTTAAAGAATGTATACTCTTGGAAAGGAATAACCAATTAGGTAATGATAACTTTGAATTTCTTGAATATTTAAGAAACCTAATAGGCTATTGTTCCTTGGAAAATGATTGTGGATGTGATCCTTTGTATGGCACCCACCTTTGTTTGATAATTATGAGGATGAATTGCTTCCTTCTTGTGGAGATTTAAGCAATAATCCCTTTGATTTTTGTGGTGGTATGTGTCTGCTTGCGGGTTATTCCCTAAAAGGAGAGAGTGTCCATTGCTTGGAAATTACTTCTTCTTCTACTATGTGTGACCTTATTGTTTAGATTACTCATGGTGATGATGTTGAAACTAGTAGTGAGTATATATATGTGGATACCTTAGTCGAGGTTGACTTGAGTGATACCTTTTTCTACTCTCATAGCCAACTCCTTTGTGCATTCTTCAATAGATTCTTAATGTTTAACACGAAGGATTATTAGTTGTATTTCAAGTATGTACCTCCATGGCATGATGATGTTATTTATTTTGCTAACTCTAACCCTCATGTCATGAGGATATTTTGCTTATTTGTCTTCTCTTTGGTCTTCCAAGGTTCGGATTCGAGGTTGATTCCTATTTAAGAAGCAGAGTATGATATGAGCCAAATGACCCTTGTAACTTTTAATGACATCATTTGAGGCCAAGACATAGGGATTCAATCCTTGGTCACATTGAGGGTACAAGGACATGCATGGAGGATTCATTTTTAGTGTACAATAAAGTAATTCCATATTTAGAAGATTGATTGGGAGCTTTCCTTGATACCTACTCGAGGGCCCCAACGGATTTCATACCTACCTGAGAGCCCTAAGGTATTTCACATCTTGAAACTTGAAGGATCACATATTTGAAGTGCATTGAAGATGCATCCCATTCATCAAGTGAAAACACTTAATGGCCGCCCATTTTTGAAGGGCATTTTAGAGATTGCACATGGTGTTTTAACACACCATGGACCCCTTCCTTATTAAGGGAATCTTGGTCTTTTCGTTCCTTTATTTACTAGCATATAAATAAGTACTTATTAGGTTTATTTTACTTAGCTGGTTATTGATATGGATTGTTTAAAGAATAAGCCTTTTTTCTTGAGAGACAGAGAGTGAAACCAAAACTAGGATAGCTCTTAGTGTGGAATCACTAGTGTTGTATTTTGTCTTAGAAATGTTGGTTCTTGAGGAGATTGTCGCCCCGCTTGTGTCTACGTAAGACATTAGTGTTGTTATCATAATATTTATGGGTCTTAGTGTTTGAGACAAACTTTGAATCTTGGTTTTTTATGGTAATTTATGTTAAACTATCTATCTTTTCTTTATTGTAATCATTGTTATTGCCTCTTGTTATCTTGAAGTCGTTTGTTGTCTTGTTTCTTAGTGTTGTATTCTCTTTGTTTCGTGTGTTAGTGGGCTGTCCCATGTCACCCAGGGTAGTACGAAAAATTGTCGCACTAATCCTCTTTGCCAGAAAAGTGGTAGGAATCATTAGGGTATGTGTAGAGCTAATAGTGATGTATGTTTTGGATGTGGCAATCCAGGCCACTGGTTCATAGAGTGTCGATTAGCTGCTCAGAAGGAAAGGAACTTTTACCAACAAGGTTTGTCCAACCAGTCATCATCTCCAGCAGGTCGCCGACTCAGCAGGGCGCTACTTCTAGTGCCACCAGTGGACTGCGTCAGAATAGGCTTTATGTACTTTATTTCCATAAGGGTCAGGAAAGTTCTCCTGATGTGGTTACTGGTATGTTACATATTTTTCATCTCCATCTTTATGCTTTGTTAAACCCCGGAGCTTCACTTTTCTTTGTAACTCCCTATATAGCTAGTCCCAAGTCTTTAGCCAAACCCTTCTCAGTATCTACCCTATTAGGTGTCTCTATTATAGCTAAACAGGTATATAGGAACTATATGGTTACAATATCCTAGAAAGTCACCTTAGTTGATCCTGTAAAGTTATAAAATACTTATTTTGATGTCATTCTCAACATGGATTGGCTACACTCATGCTATGCTTCGGTTCACTGTAGAGATAGAGTCGTTAAGTTTTCATTTCCTAATAAACCTATTATTGATTAGAGGAGTAGTACTTCAGTACTTAGGGTTTAAATTATTACATATCTTAAGGCAAGAAAAATGATTTCAAAGGGGTGTGTGTCCTATCTTATTCGAGTCAAAGCATCTAGTTTTGAGACTCCCAGTCTCAAGTCAGTTTCAGTAGTAAGGGAATTTCCATATGTGTTCCCTAAAGATCTTCTCGGAGTTCCTCCAGAAAGGAAAATTGACTTTGGGATAGAAATCCTTCCAGATACCCAATTTATCTCTATTTCTCCATAGAGAATGGCTCTAGCAGAGCTTAGGGAGTTAAAAGATCTGTTAGATAAAAGATTCATAAGGCCCAGTGTTTACCTATGGGGTGCTCAAGTCTTTTTTGTGTGAAAGAAAGATACTTCTCCTAGAATGTGCTTTGATTACCGTCAGTTAGGCAAAATAACAATCAAGAATAAGTATCCAGTCCTCAGGATTGATTACTTGTTCATCCAAATTTAGGGTGCCAGTTATTTCTCTAAGATAATCCTCATATTCGGCTATCATCAGCTTGGAGTCAGAGAATGTGACATTCTGAAAATAGCTTTCAAAACATAATATGATCACTTTGAATTTCTAGTTATATCTTTTGGATTCACGAATACCGCAGCAGCTTTCATGGACTTGATGAATAAAGTTTTCAAGTGGTACTTGGACATGTTCGTCATAGTCTTTACTGATGATATTTTTGTCTACTCCTATAGTGAAAATGATTATGACGACTATCTCAGATTCATATTGTAGACTCTTAGAGCCCATCAGTTATTTGCCAAATTTAGTAAGTACAAATTTTGGGAAAGATCAACAGCTTTTGTTGGCCATATTTTTTCTAGTGATGGCATTAGAGTTGACCCTGAAAAGACTGAAACAGTAAGAAACTGGCTCAAACCTATCTCTCCATTAGTTATCAGGAGTTTATTAGGTTTGGACGGCTATTATAGGTGATTTTTTGAAAGGTTTTCCTCAATTTAATCCCCTAAGTCTCGATTGACCCAAAAGAAAGTCCAGTTTCAGTTGTCACATTCTTATGAAAAGAGTTTTTAGGAGTTGAAAACTCGACTCACCTCAGCCCTAATTTTACGCTTGTCGGACGATTCAGATGGGTATGTTGTTTACTGTGATTTTTCTAGATTTGGTCTTGACTGTGTATTGATGCATAGAGGTAAGGTCATCGCCTATTCCTCTAGACAGCTTAAACCCCATAAAATGAATTACTTTACCCATGATCTTGAGTTAGCAGCTGCTATATTTGCTTGAAAATTTAAAAGCATTATCTACATGGGGTTCATGTTGATGTATTCACTAATCACAACTATTTACAGTATGTGTTCTCGCATAAAGATTTAAATTTTTGCCTGAGAATGTGGTTAGAGTTGTTGAACGTTATGATATAAGTGTGTTGTATCATTCGGGCAAGGTAAATGTAGTGGAAGGCACCCTTAATATGTTCTCTATGGGCAGTGTTTCTCTTAGATTATGATATGACTGTGTTGTTGATAATGATAAAAAGAAGTTAGTTCAGAAGGTTCATCAGCATGCTAGATTAGGTGTTCGATTGGTGGATTCAGTTAAGGGCAGTGTATGGGTGCAGAATAGTTCGGAATCATCTTTGGTTGCTGAAGTGAAAGAAAAGTAGGATAGGGATCCCTGTTTAGTTAAGTTAAAGGAATTAGTTAGAAATATGAAACAAGAGATTTTCTTCCAAGGGAGAGATGGGGTGTTGTGATGTGAGGGTAGACTGTGTGTGTCGTATGTAGATGGTTTGAGACAAAAATCCTTACAGAAGCTCATGGTGTGGGTTGTTCTATTCATCTAGGAGCCACTAAGATGTACCATGATTTGCAGGAATCCTATTGTTGGAGTGCTATGTAGAGAGATATTGTGAAGTTGGTAGCTAAGTGTCCTAATTATAAGTAGGTTAAAGTTGAGCCCCAGAGGCCTAAGGGAAGAATGCGAGAGTTTATCATTCCCACTTGGAAGTGGGAGGAGGTAAATATGGATTTCATGAAAGGGTTTCCCTATTCATGTGGTCAGCATGATTCAATAGGGTTATCATAGACAGAATGACCAAATAATCTCATTTCTTAGCAGTTTATACTTCTTATTCAGCTGAGGATTACACCAAACTCTATATTAGAGAGTTGGTTTGGATGCATGGGGTTCCATTTTCTATCATTTCAAATAGAGGTACTAATTTTACTTCTCACTTTTGGAAAGCATTTTAGAAGGGTTTTGGTATCCAAGTTCATCTTAGTACAACTTTTCATCCTCCAATAAATGGTAAGGTAGAGAGGACCATTTAGAACCTAGAGGATATGTTGAGGGAATTGTTATTGATTTTAAGGAAGTTGGGATGATCACTAACCTTTGATCAAGTTTTCCTACAATAATAGTTATCACTCTAGTATTCAGATGGCCGGTTTGAGGCTCTCTATGGGAGGAGATATAGATCTCCTATTGGTTAGTTTAAGTCAGGTGAGACTGCTTTGATAGGTCCTGATTTAGTTTTTGATGCAATTAAGAAAGTTCAGTTAAATAGGAAGAGGCTCAAGATAGCCCAAAGCCATCCAAAATCCTATGTAGATGTGCGTAGGAGAGCTTTTATAAGTTTACGGTTGGCGATTTTGTGCATTTGAAAATATCTCCCATGAAGGTAGTTGAGAGATTTGGCAATAAGGAGAAGCTTAGTCCCTAATTTTTTGGCCCTTACAGGATCTTGAGACATTATGGAAAGGTAGCTTACGAGTTTGTGTTGTGTGCAAGTTTGGCATCAGTGCATGCATGTTCCATGTGTCTTTGTTAAAGAAGTGTATTAGTGACCCAACTATTGTTGTTCCTTTAGGAAGTAAAGATTTTTAGGATAGTGTTTCTTATGAAGAAATTCAAGTTGAAATTCTTGATCATTAGACTCGTAGACCGAGGAATAAAGAAGTTCCCTTGGTCAAATTTCTTTGGCAGAATCAGTCCGTAGAGGGAGCCACTTGGGAAGTAGAAGGTGATATGCAAACCAAGTACCCTCACTTTTTCACAGAAAACTCAGACCCAACTTAAACTAACAATTTTCCTTGGATTATATCTTTTCTATTCTCAGTTACAGCCATCTAATCATCTTTATGTCATTGCATGCATTCACGAATCAGTTCAGTCATGCATCATGTTTCAGATTTAGTCATGTAATCATGTTTTCAGTTTTTCATGTTCAATATGTAATCTTAGTTCCTCAGTATTCTCTGCTTAATCAGTCTCATTTAGGGAAGAATGTTCCAAAGGGGGAGATATTGTAATATCCCGTAAAAGTCTTAGTTCAGTTCAGTTCATCGTACATGCATAAGAGGCTTAAAGGCTGAAAAAAAATTTACATAAGTGTTGGGGACTTAGCCTTATTTTTGGCCCCTTAACTTTGATGATTTTTAAAGTGATATTCCCAATCTCGACACATAAGTTTTTGAGTTCGTTCATGTTTAGGAATGCTAGGAGCATATCTCGGATAAGTTTCTGATTTTTTGGATGAGGATTGAGGCACATTTGGATATTGTTTCCAGAAACTCAATGCAATTGCACCGCGTCGCAGTTGGTATAGCGATGAAGGGTTCATCACATTGTGGGAAGGCTTCAAATAGTATTCCAGTTACAAATTAAAATTTCAGAGGGGTAGTCTTGTCTTTTTCCATCGCTCCAATGCATAATAACACGGGATTTAACTTTAGTTAGGGCATTATATGCCAAAAATTACCCAATTTCTCTCTCAAATAAACCCTAACCTTTCTCCAAATTCATCAAGATAAAGCAACTTCCTTTAAGGAAAACCAATAACTAGAGTGTTCCAATCCAAGAAATCTTTCAAGAAAGTTGATCTCTTTCAAGATATAAGTATTAAAGGTATGTGTGATGCTCATCCATGGGCCCTTTTCACCCATGGAGTCCAAGAATCCATTTTCAAGTTTACAGTTATGATTTTTACATGTTGTTATGAATTATCTACATGAAGCTATTATGAACTTTGATTTCCAATCATGTTTACCATGTGTTTTCATTGGAATTTGTCCGTAACATATTTGAATGGTGATTTTTGCATGTTGCATCCTTAAAACATGATTTTAGTTGTGCAATTATGTTAGTAGCACATTTTTTAACTATTCCAATGCTCAATTCTATGAATTCCAAGTGTTTGATGAAATACCATAGAGAATGATTTCCCCATTATGGTTTTGAAGCATTTTACATGCCTTTATTGTTATCTTCGTTGGGGGTTATGAACACCCAAAACATAGCTGTTTACCTAGTTTTCAGAATCTTCTGAATTGTTTAAGATAAACCATGAGCCTTGTTATTCAATTAGTATCATTGCTCAGTTGTTGTCTTAGATAAGCTCAGTTTAGTTCAGTAATTAGTGTCTTTCTATTGGGAGTATGATTTAGTACCGAGTGAATGCAGGATGGCTGCTTCCTTGTCAGTTAGGCAAAGTATTTAGTAGTAGTCCCTGTAATCAAGAACTATATTACTAGTGTGGGTTATGAGGAGTTACCCGTTAGTTTCATCTTGACTACCTATCATGGGTCACCTGTCAATTTAGGCTTGACTCCGCCCATGGATAACCTATCAATTTAGGCTTGATAATCTGGTTCTTCAGCAACTTAGTAGATCCACAGAGCAATTGTTAGTACCTGTGGTACGGTACTGACACCCTTCCAACTGGGGTCACGGGTTGGACCCCAATAAGTTTAGAATGGGGCATCTCGGTTAGATGATACCTCGCACAGTATCAGTACAGTATTCAGTATAGTTTCAGTTCAGGTATGCTTGACTAAAGCATACATATTCTCAGCTATTTAGTTATCAGATTCAAGTATTTCAGTTTGCAAACTATTTCAGTATTATGTTATATGCTTGGTCATGCATTCTTACACTTTACATATTTCATGAATATTATGCATCAGTTATCTTAGTTATTCAGTAAGTCATTATATCATGCTACTCAATTAGTCAGTATTTCATTCATGTGAACCTATGCATTTTAGCCTAACCTCATCTTATGTACTAGTACATTCAAAGTACCGATCGCATATGTTTTCTTTGCGCTATGATATTTAATATCATAGGTTCGGGCTTGTAGTTTCTCAACCTCGCTTAGATAGTCCAGCTAGTCAGCAGTAGCAGCAGTGGTGAGTCCTCATCCTTCGAGGATGAGTTTAAGTTTATTTTGTTAAATTAGTAGTTCAGTTATATGTTTTGTCAGAGTTAGTTGGGGTTTTGTCCCATCAACTCCCTAGTAAATTAGTCTTATAGGATTTTTCAGACATTTTAGGCAATTAGTTAGTTTATTAGGTTTATCAGTCATGTTGCATTATATTCACAGATGTTTTCTCAGACTAGCAACTTTAGTTATACTTTTCAATATTTAAAATGGCTTTCATTAGCTGCTTCAGCATATGTCTCTTATTATCAGTATATTATTCAATTCTCATAACATGTACCAGATCATGGGTTTGCGTGTGGTCACTTATGACTGTAAGCACCATGCGGCATCCAGGGTACAATTCTAGGAAATTAC
This sequence comes from Capsicum annuum, assembly GCF_002878395.1. Taxonomy (NCBI): domain Eukaryota; kingdom Viridiplantae; phylum Streptophyta; class Magnoliopsida; order Solanales; family Solanaceae; genus Capsicum; species Capsicum annuum. The sequence continues at coordinate 65,628,002 of NC_061112.1, read as the reverse complement.
ACTATCATGTATCCGACATGCCCTAATCTGAGCTAATTGGGGTCTAACCTGTAACATCAGTTGAAATGGTGTAAATACATTTTCACGGGTACTAACACTGGCTACATGGATCCACTAAATTGGTATCCCGAAGGACTAAGTAGTCACCCTCTACTGGCAGGTTCTCTCATGATATATGTGTCAACCCTCAATTGGCAGGAAGACATCTCAATCCTACGCTGGCTACATAGTTCTGGAACTCAGGGACTACTACAAAAGGTTACACCCTCTACTGGCAGGTGAGCCCCCAACCCTGGGTTCTCTCAGTGCTAAATCCTACTCCTAACTGAACTGAGACTAGTACTGAACTGAACTAAATTCAATTGAACATTATTTTTGATAATGTTCATTATGATTATAAATATCTGAGTATAATGATAAAGGTTCATGGATTAATTGAATTATTAAATCTAAATTCATGTAAAACACATAGGTATCTAGTGTTCATAACCCTCCAAAACTAAATGATCATATAACACAACATCAAAGATAAAAAATGTAGTGTGGAATCATGGTTCAAAGACCCAAAACATAAAATTTTCCCAAATAAGTGAGAAGCATGAAATTGAATATGGGAACATCTTAAACATGAAAAAACAACATGATTACATGAATAAATTGATAATTGGTGGATTTAACAAGAAATCAATGGACTATGACATGGAAATTTGCAACTCAATACATGAAATAACTTAATTCACTTGGAAACACTTGTATACATGGCTTGTAAGTGATTTAGTAATCAATTCATGGATTAATTTCATGAGATTCATGAATGATTGCATAAATCAGAATAAGATTTATACTTTTAAAATTAAAATAGAGTTTTTGGGCTCAATGTATGGAAAGGACGCATCGATGAATACCCCACATACCTAAATTTCTTGATTTCTTAATGAAAGCTTGAAATTGAAACTTGAATTCTTCTTTTCTTGGGAAATAAATCTTGAATTTCTTGTTCATGGGAAGGGAGGATTGAAGTTTAATTAAGGAAACCTAATCTTGATATTCTTGATATTATTGATGATGGGAGAAGGAAAAATGTGTTAAGTGATTAAGTATGGGGAAAATAATTCCTTCTCTGTTTTTAAGTTGTGGGGAGTAGGGTTTGAGGTGAGGAAAAGACCACAATACCCCTAAAGAAACTAAAGAAAATGCAGTAATTTTCCCTCATCTTATGACTAGGTTGATAAGCTGTCAACTTTGTAATGTCCCGTTACCCTAGTCATCAACTTTACATGGGTTTTGCCCTTTTCTTGTTATGGTTGACGAAGAGGTTGATAACTCATAACTTGGTTGAGGGTTTATCACCTCAATTCATCACCTTCTAGTAGAATTTGGTTATGGCTAATGAAGAGGTTGATATCTTGTCACTTGGTTGAGGGTTTATCACCTCAATTCATCACCTTTTAGTAGAATTTGGTTATGGCTAATGACTAGGTTGATATCTTGTCATGACCTTGTTGACAGACGAATACTCTGAAGTAAAATGTCCATAACTTTCTACTCTGATATCAGATTAAGGTAAAACCAGTTGATTTGGAAAGAAGACTTGAAGAACTTTCATTTTATATATAGTAGGACACCCGAATCATTTTATTCTAGGAAAGACATGCATTTAAAATTGACCCATGTAGAATCAGATACTAAAACTCAATTGATGAAAGCGTTCTCAACTTGACTTTTCTCTAAGTATTTCCTACGACCATGATTCACATAAAAAACACATTATACAGAAGGTGATTGGTAATAAAACATATATTCATTGTCAAATCATAGTATTAGAGTTTACACACATAGGATCGACAATCCAAATTCTAGTCTGAAAGTGCAGGGTGTTACATTATCTCCCCCTTGGAATCATTCGTCCTCGAATAATGAATAGGATATTGTTGAAGCCTTTAAAATATGGAATAATTTACACATGACATGTGTTGTAATGAATGATATAGATGAGTTAAAGCATTATAACTTTTATCTTAAAACTGATTTATGGGATGACTTGACGTTATTGACTATAAGGAACCAATTCATCCTGAGAGTTTAGAACACACATGAAATGTTCATGATAAAATCATACATATGGAATTGCAAAGTGATAATTGATGTGATAAAAATTCCAAGAGTTACTAAGGATGAAATAAATTATGTAACTTTTCATTAAGAATTATCCCTCAACAAAGCATATATAGGAGACAAAGAAAAACGGGCTTCTTAGCATCACCAAGTACATTATGTAAGAACTAATCATGAGATAATGAGACTTAGGTCGTACAATAGGTATTACACTGTCTAAGCTGGAATACTTCAAAAACTGAGATCGTTCATTGAACACTTATGAACTAAATCATTACTACATTGCTGAATCTAAAACATGATGCATGGAATGAACTCAATTTGTAATTACATGTACGCAAACAAATTACCTCGTGGATTAGACATATTCATGAGACTTTGGATAGTAAGACTAGATGGAAAGATGGAAAACCATAGTACTAGATGGAAAGATGGAAAACCATAGGAACTTGTCTATTTGAATGCTAAACTGAATTGCTGGCTATATAGACTAAATTAATATAAAAGATGATACTCAACTAGAATATTTCTTCAACACTCTTTACAAGAAGTTCAAATAATATTCGGGAGCAAAGAATCTTGGGCATGACAGAATAAGATATCTGAATAAGAAATCTTGCTATGGCTATAATTTTTTAATATTGAACGCTGGTCTATGAATCATTAGCTAGGATAGGATTACTATGCCTTAGGTAAGGTAACTTCTAACTTTCAAGTTCAGTCACACTTCTCAGATACTCCCTTAACTATACCTTTCCTTTATACATACAAATTTAGATACAGAGAGCTTACAATAGTATTTCATTTAACAAGGAACACTTACACTTGCCATCTCAGGGATTACTTATCACCACTATCATTTCATAAAGAGAGGTCACTAAAAGGTTAGAACAAAGGACCTGAAGCATGAAAGAATATTTTACATAATCTTGACACTTGACTGAGGCCTGAGAAATAGAGTATCAAAGGCATGGATTCATTAAAAAAATGTAAACTGAAGGCGTATATGCCATAAATCTAAATTTCACTTGTCATTAAGAGTGTACCATGAGTAGCTAGAACTAAACATTCGGTAAAGCATGAGTACTTGAGTCCTGAGTTGCATGACCTAAGCTTGAAGTTCATTATTTGATGGAATATGATTCATACTACAAAGCAAACTGGAACTCCTTATACTAGGGACTGGGAACGCACATGATTCTATATAGGTGCATGAACATGAACTATGATCATAGGGTTGACTTGTAATGCATGAGTAGATGTCATGAGGACTAAAATACAAAAGTTTAAACTGAGGTAAGAATAGGCAGGGTATCATTTCCCCTTTAGCTTAAAGCCATTATTCTAAGTCTCTGTACCTCTTTTTAAAAATTCTAATTTGAACTGTAGCCACTCTATTTAAGGGTACGAGATATAACAATACACATAATAATAGCTTACCCTAAAAGTCTACACCTGAAATTATGAATCCTACTGCTAATACTTTTTTTGATTTACAACTCTTGGCTTTCTATAGCCCATAACTTAGCTAGTAAGAACATCATATACTACACAACTAGCATTTTTTGCACCTAGCAACTCAAGGGTACTATCGAAACAAACACACACATTAAAATTTATAAATAATATAATCCTATATCACCTTGGGTACACCTATAGATCATAACCACACCATCATACTGAATTTTAAATCAACAAACTTAAATTCTTGCACAAACTATTTCATGCATACTATCTCACCTTTCATAAAACTAGCCCCATGTATACATAATCTACTAAATCCAGATAAACACTATCCCCAGTTTACTATTGCTAAACATTTGGGTTTATGCTTCTAGCATTTGGTCGTATATTGTCGTAGGATTCTAAGAAGAGATTTGAGGGCGCATCTGACATTGAATCAATGCATGATTTTTTATGATCATGAATGAAATACTTCATACTTTGGAACATAAAAGCATTGATGGGATACTTTTTGAGCCAACCTATAATCCCAAAGTAGTCTGCGGGGACCATTTGAGAAAACTCTATTGATAGGAATTTAAGTTTCACTATTTCTATGGCCTTGAAAGTAAGGTGGATTTGAAATAAATAGAGAAAGAGGAAAATCTTTATATGTTTCTTAAATAACATATCTACAGCGTGATCTGAGTTATGAAAGAAGGTAAATATTTGTAACACCCAAAACATGGTACCCGGAACTCTACACAATGCTCATGACCCTGAAGGACCACAAACAAACCAATGACTGATATCTGTAACTGAACATTGCATAATATGATGTAAAAATATGGAATTAAAGGTTGAAAGGCCATAAGGTTAAAATATATGAGAAAACATAACTTTTGGAAATGCGGTACATCATTACCAAAACAACTAAAATAAGTATGAACATGCTATAGTCTAAAAGCCTCTAGACTATCTAAACAAGGAATTAATGGGACATGTCCCCAACTAACTCCAACTAATGAAATAAATAAGTTCTAAAGATATGAAATAATTAAATAATAACATGCTCGAATTATGAGGACTCACTACTAAGCTTGCCTACTGAAACTGGAATGGTACTGATGCTTTGGTTCTCGTGCTTCTGAACCTATGGTATAAAAACACCATAGCACAAATGTTTCAGTACGATTAAATGTACTGGTATGCAAGTAAGGTAGGCTGAATGTAGAGGGTTCATATGCATGAACAATGCTAACTGACTGTATAACATAATCGTGAGAATACATATGAGTAATATTGACTACTGAGTCTGAATACTAATAACATTAGTTAATGATAATTCATATAACTAATGTAACTGATATTGTGTGACTGTGTTTGACAGTTTAGGTTTTGATGGAACTAGCTAAGTTTTGTACTGATCTGAGTGACTGTATCTGACAGTCCTAGGTTCTATAGAACTATTTGAGTTCTATTACTAAGACTAGGTGACTTTATCTGACTGTTCTAATTTTGTGACTTAAACTGTGGGAAATTCATCTAACCGACATGCCCTTTTTTCTAAATAGATTTGGGGTCTAACTTGTAACCTGAGTTGGATGGTATCAATACAGTGCCACTTGTAAGGACAAGCTGTAAGAAATCCCTTGTCTAATAGGTACTCTAAGGAGAACGGTGGGACCCTCATATAATAGGTTAAGCGACCTCATCTACCCTCAGCTAGCAGGTTTGATGACTCAATCTACACTGGCTATGTAGTTCTGGAGCACAAGGATTGCCTCTAAGAATCACACCCTTTACAAACAGGTAAGTTCCCATCCTTGGACTCACTCGGTACTGAATCCTACTCCCATCTAAATAGACGTTGAACATGATTAACTGAACTAAACTAGACTGATTTCATTGAGTTTTGTTAACTGACGGAATACTATTAAGATCTGATAACTGACTGAGATTACTGAGATTTATCATGAAACTGATGTTGGCTTTAGGCGTACAACTAAGTTGTCGGTTACAAGTACCCCCCAGGGATCGATAGCATGAAACTGACAAGACATGATACTTCTTGAAACATAACCATGGTAAACATTTCGTAGTACTATTATTATGGATATTCATGAAGTATTTTCCTACCACAGGCTTACACATGAATAAGAATGCATATAAATATGTTATAATTACCTAAGACTAATCTCATGAGCATTACATCAATCTATTACAACACATAACAATAGCATGGGAGTCATTTTGAACATAATGGTAACATGAATTCATCATTTAGGTTCTATTGAGTCATAATTCACAAGTATTACTCTCTTGGGAATTTTATCAAACACCTAGTATGCATAAATTAGGGATTAGGCATGATATCAAATTAATACCACATGATTCGCTAATTTAACTCAATTTCATAAATTTCAACCCACATACTAGCGTATTTTCACGAACAACACATAATGATTCCAACTTGGAAATTCTACAACAATAACTACATGAATATAATCAATCCACAAAATAAACATCCCAATTCATAATTTAAAGTTGGATTCTTGGGTTTCATGGATGAAAGGAATCCATGAATGAACACTTGACATACCTTGGATGAAAAATTCTTAAAAACTAATGGTAGAATCTCTTTAATTTGAAGCTCCTATGAAAACCCTAGACTTTTTCATGAGAGTATTTGTAAAGCCCCAAGTTTGGTACCCGAAATGTTACATGGTGCTCATGATCCCAAAAGACCACAAGCTAACTCATGATTGATATCTGTAACTAAGCACTAAAAAATATATAATGTAAATATGTGGAATATAAGTTGTAATGACATAAAGTTCAAAACTGAACTAATATTGAATATAGAACAATGTCTGAAATGAGCTATAAAAAATACCCAAAAACAAAAATAAACTGTCTAAAAACATGTTGTAGTCTGAAAGCCTCTAAACTATCAGAAAATCGTGGAGTTGATAGGACATATCCCCAAATAACTTTGAACTACTAAAATAATAAAGTAATAAAATAATTATGCTATCCTTAAACGATGAGGACTCACTGCTAGTATGGATGTTGAACGTCTGATTTACTAAGGATGCTCGGGAGCTCATGCTTCTAAACCTATGGTATAAAACACCATAGTCTAAATACGTCAGTAATTTGAATGTACTGGTATGCATGTGAGGTAGGATGAATACAAAAGGGTGACATGCATGAGCAATACTAACTAACTGAATAACATGAACATAAGAATACATGCATGAATATATGACTGTAACTGAGATCGTGATAACACTGACTCATGAATTCTGATAACTTGGATTAACTGATATCTGAGTACTAATACTGGAATACTAAATGACTAATTTTACTGAATACTGAGAGACTAATTTTATTTTACTGATTGAGGAAAGACTATTTCTGACAGTTCTAATTATGAAGAACATGTCTGATTGACTGAGTCAAAATACCGATAACATGAGTTTCGTATAATTAATACACTATTAATTGTGTTCCTGGTAACATAATTATTGAGTCTAAATATTGATAACATAACATACTGATAACTGATATATTACTAATACCATGATTGACTGTATCTGACAGTCCTGAATCTGATGGAACTAGTTGAGTTTCGTAATGTAGCTGAATTGATTGTATCTGACAGTCCTGAAATCTAAAGAACTATTTGATTTATATTACTAAGAGTAATTAACTATGTCTAATAGTCTTGATTCTGTAAGATGAAACTGTGGGAAGTAGTTATCTAACCGACATATACCTGATACTCTATTATGGTTGATTTGGGGTCCAATCTGTAACGCGAATTTAAAGAGAGTCAATACCGCGCCACTGGTAAGGACAACGTGTGAGTGACCGTAATATAACAAGTAACTCTAGTGAGAATAGTGGGAACCCTCATTTAGTAGGCTTAGACACCTCATCTACCTTCATATAGTAGGCTATGATATCTCAACCTATGCTGACTACATAGTTCTATAATGCAAACATTGCTTCTAAGAATCATATCCTCATATAACAGGTGAGTTCCCATCCTTGGGTTCACTCAATGCTAATTTCTACTCTCATCTGAATAGATACTGAACATGATTTATTGAACTGAACATGGACTGTGTTACAAATTTAGTTGACTGACGAAGTACTACTAATATCTGAAAACTGACTAAGTTCATAAGATCATAAAGATTTCCTAAGTCATAAGATAGTCTAAAGTTTAAGGATTCATAGCTTGATTGAGAGTAACGTGAAAATATGACATTGGCTCTAGTCACAATGCTACTGTTTCGACTACAAGTACCCTCAGGACTCGATGGAAGAAAACTTACCAAGCATAACTTACTTGAACATATAACTAACACCATAGTCCATACCACACTTATTGAAGCATTTCGTCAAACGCGTGATAGGCATAAACTTATACATACATGGGTATTTCATGGTATCATGCTATTTAGGCATTTTTCCTTCATTTAGGCATTTAATCAAAAAAATTGCAGGCATAGTACATGTAATCATCATTGTCCAATAAATAAACATTATGTTTCAATTCTAATTTCATTATTTAAGGGTTTAGTCATAGGTTTGCATGAATCTATATTTATAATACTTGAACTCACATAGAATTTATCACCCAACATGGAGTAGAATTATATTTCTCATTATCCATATGAACAAGAGCAACCCAATCATAAAATTCATAAGAAAATCCATAAACATGAATTTAGAAAAAATGATTCTAGGCTTCATGGACGAAAGGAGTCCATGAATTAACACTATACATACCTTAGTTCTTGATTCTACAAATATTGACGGAGAGATTCTTAAACTTGGGTCTTGGATTTGAATACCCAATTGAAAACCCTAGCTTGTTATTAAGAGAAACTTAATTGAAACAATATATTTTTGGTGGAATATGGATGAATCACGTGTTATTGGGTACATATAGGGGTGAAAAATTGACCCTTAGATGCGCATTTGAATTCTGAGAAAACTTCTCAATTTGGCAGGCTGGCACGATACTGGAAATTGCTAACTGGGAACTAGCCTGATGGCGCAACTGGAGCTATCGCGTTGCAATACTGTATGGGACCTGAAAGGTCACCGCAACGTGGTGGTATCACGCTGAGACACTGGAAAAAAGACTATTCTGAATTTGATCCCTTGTGCGATGGGCCATAAATGTTGAGGCTCACTGGATTTTGATGATTTCCATTTGGACCTGCTCCGTGACGCGCTGATGGCTTAAGTGATACACTGCCTCACTAAAAAGGCTCTAACTCTTCATCCGGGTGTCGAATTTGGGCGAATTTGTAATCGATGGAAAGCTTATTGAATTTCCATCATGAAAAAAGAAAAAATCTTGAAAATACCACATGAATAATAGTGGATTCCAATTTGAAACAAGTATTTAACTTTTTTGGGATAAATTTAAGCTAGGTAGAAGTACGGGATATTACAATATCTCTCTCTTGGAAAATTCTTCCTCGAATAAGACAGATCTAAATGGGAAGAATGTTAAGAGAAAGTTCATACTGAAAATGAACAATGGAAACATGAATACCTGTCTGACATTACTGAGATTCATACTGAGTATGCATATCTAATGCATGAGTTTATGACTTAGCTGATACATGAATATATGACTGAGAGTACTGATAAGCTGATCACATATATCTGATGCATGAATATATGATTGAACTGACTCATAAACATATGACTAAAAATGTAAGGGAAAATATACCATGTTTGAATAAAAACTAAGCATGGAACTGAATAGCACACTTGTAACTGAAATCTGGGCATAAAACTGGATAAGCTTAAGAAAAGCTATTGCCTTGGGCTGAGTCTGAGTTTAACTATTTAATATGCATCAGCGGAAATATAAAAACATAAATGGGTAGTATGACCTAAACTGAGCCATTAAGTACATCGCTTACGACTGATATTGGTGCAAAAGGGTCAACCTATGAGTACCCCTATCCTAAATTGGATTTCTTACGCAAAAAAAGAATGGGATATTCTTGTCATGAAAGTGTTGGGTTCATAGTGTATCTCCCCATTGGGACACTATGTCCCTCAAAGAATACTGACTTGGCTGAGTCACTAAGGAAACTAAAGTGATACACAAGGCATCTACGAGTTGAGTCTTAACTGAATATCAGGGATCTTAAACTAAAGCATCATACATTGATCTAGTTGAACACACAACTACCTAGTTGGTCCATCTTAGAATGATCACATCCATGAGATCCTGAATAGTATGTCTTGATGGAAAGGACGGAATCCCAAACCATACAAACTTGTCTGTCTGACTACAAAACTGAAGGACTGATTTTATGGACAAACTTATGGTGAAAACTTATGGTCGACTGGAGCCTTTATTTAACAGTATTTCTATAGAGTTCAAATGGCTTTAGGGATCAAGGAAATCTTGGCATTGTCTAAAAAAGACAGCTGAATAAGAAAATCATCATATGGCTAAAATTTGGTATAATGAGTTGAGGCCTATGAACACCATTCAAGATGAAATGACTAAGCCTTCTGCACTTTAATTGATATTACTAAAAATATTTGAATGGGTGCTAAACATGAGTGCATAAATATACTAACTTATCTGATTAACTGGGTAGCTGATAGTTGAATATTGTATGTGTAAGACAAAATTATACTTGGTCTTAATAGCTGGACTGAGACTATAAAGTATTATATATAGAAGGTAATGGCTAACTCAGTAACATGAGGTAACTGAGCATTAATTTATCAATATTGTATTATTTATAATTACGAGACCAAGCGTATTACATATTTCAGAAAAATTTTGTAACTGAGGTACTAAAATATTAATAACTGAGTAACTGATAGCTATATACTATGGTCAGGTAATCCTAAAAGTGAACTGAGTTTCTAATCTTGATGACTAAGACTAGGACTGAAATCGTAGCTAAGATGGTAATTGAAACTGAATACTGGTTTTTGATAACCAAGGTTTAGACTGACACTAAAGTACTAAATTCTGAGGTTGAACATTGATTATTGAGTGACATGGTAACTGAATCTGTAATTGACTTCGTAAATGAGTTTCGGATAGCCACATGGTGATGACTAACATAAGTCAAGGATCTGAATGTATACACTTATTCATATTTTGTACTTTCCTAATTTCTAATGACAACCTCTTGCTATCCCTTTACTTGCACACTAATATGAAATTCACGTCATTCTTCATCACTACATCCTCATGTAAAATAATCATGCATCAATCTTCTCTTAACGTGAAATATCAACTCTCTCCCTTCTGAGCAACTACTCTCTACCACACTGCTTTCACAAAGAGAGCTAACTGATGGGTTCAATCGAGGGACCTAAAGCATGAATGGACACTAGCTGAAATTGACACATGATTGAGGCCAGAGGCATAGAATAAACACCATGGATTCACCAAGAGGTCTAAATTGAGGATATGCATAACATAGTCTGAATTTAATTGATTAATAGAGGCATAGCATGAGCCATGAAAGTTGAGGATACAGTAAAGCCTGATATGTGTACATAAGTCATGAGCTGCATGACCTGAGTTTTGAGTTTTCTATATTTATGGGACATGATTTGCATTACTGAGGGGAATAGAACAGAACTCCTTATGCTATGAACTGGAGTTGTACATGATTCTATGGAAAGCGTATGAATATAAGCTGTGTTCATGGAACTTAGATGTGAAGCATGTATAGGTATCATGCATACTGGGGTACAAAATTTATACTGAGATAAGAATGGGTCAGGAATCACCCTTCCTTACAGTTTTTCTATATGTACTGGCACTACTATTGGAATCTGGGAGCCTGAATTGGTCAGTTGATCTATCATCTCCATATTAGATTTAAGCCATCATCATATGTCTATGAGAACTTTACAAAACTCTAAACTAAACTGCAATCATTGCCACCTACTAGTACTCTGTTCAACACATGCTTACCTTACTAAACACATTATCTACTTCTGTTTCTTCATAGACTACTAATACCACATCACCTTAGTCACTTCCATACCTCTATACTTAGAATCAAATTAATAACTTAAGTGCTAGCTTGCACTATTCAATCCTACTAATTCACTCTGGTATATCTATCCCCATGAATACATAATCTGTTCAACCTGGATAATGGTATCCCAACTCTACTACTGCTAAACTCCTGAGTTCATGATTTTAACTCTAGGTCATATGCTATCATAGAATTTTGAGAAGGGATCTGATGACATATGAATTCTCATGATCATGAATAAAAGTTGCACAACTTTGGAGCATAACTGAACTGATGGGATACTTTTGAGCTTGTAGGCAATCCCATACTAACTGTCTGCAGGGACTGTCTGAGAAAGCCCTATCTCTAGGACTTTGAGCTTCACCATTTTTGTTACCTTGAAAGTAAGGTGAAGTTAACATAAGTGAAGTATGAGGAGAATCTACATGAGTTTCTTAGAGAACTTTTCTATAGCACGACCTATGATATGAAAGAAGGGAAATTGTTGCTAAAATATCTCATAGCCTCCTGCACATAAATGTGGTGCACAACACACCTATGTATAAGACTCTACTAGATGCGGTTTTTAAGACTTTCTAGGATACTATTGAATCTTAATCTTTGATACCAAGTTTGTAATGCCCCAAATCTGGTACCCGAAACACTACATGGTGCTCATGACCCAAAAGGACCACAAGCTAACCTATGACTGAAATCTGTAACTGAGCAATGAAAAATATACTATAAATATGTGGAATATAAGTTGTAAGGACATAAGGTTTAAAACTGAACTATTACTGAATATAGAACAATGTCTGAATAGGGGTATAACAAAAATACCCAAAAATTAAAGTAAACTATCTAAAAACATGTTGTATTCTGAAAGCCTCTAAACTGTCTCAAAACTATGGAGGTGATGGGACATATCCCCAACTAACTCTGAACTACTAAAATAATAAAGTAATAAAATAATCATACAATCCTAGAATGATGAGGACTCATTACTAGTCTGGATGTTGAACGTCTGATCTGCTAGGGATACTTGGGAGCTCGTGCTTCTAAACCTATTGTAATAAACACCATAGCACAAATACATCAGTACTTTGAATGTACTAGTATGCAAGTGAGGTAGGCTGAATACAAAGGGTTCATATGCATGAACAATACTAACTAACTGAATAACTGGAATGTGAGAGTACATGTATGAATACGTAACTATAATTGAGATCATGATAATGCTAACTCATAAATTCTGATAATATGGATTCACTGATATCTGACTACTAATACTGGGATAATAAATGATTGAGTCTACTGAATACTGAGAGACTGATGTTATTTTAGTGATAAAGGAAAGACTATTTCTTACAGTTCTAATTATGAAGAACTGGTCTAATTCACTGTATCTGACAGTCTTAAGTCTGAATACTGATAACATGAGTTCTTATAATTAATATACTATTTATTGAGTTTGTGATAACTTGATTACTGAGTACGAATACTTATAACATAACATACTGATAAGTGATATAACTGATAACATGAGTAACTGTATCTGACAGTCCTGAATCTGATGGAACTAACTGAGTTTCATACTGTATCTCAGTTGATAGTATCTGAAAGTCTTGAAATCTAAAGAACTATCTGAGTTCTATTACTGAGACTGATTGACTGTATCTGACAGTCCTGATTCTATAACATGAAACTGTGGGAAGTAATTATATAACTTATATGCCCCTGATATGCCATTATGGCTGAGTTGGGGTCCAATCTGTAACCCCAATTGAAAGGGTGTCAATACCGCGCCACTAGTAAGGACAATATATGATTGAACCTAATATAATAGGTAACTCTAGGGAGAATGGTGGGAACCCTCATATAGCAGGTTGACCACCACATCTACCTTTATATAATAGGCTAGGATGTCTTAACCTATGCTGGCTATATAGTTCTGGAACACAAAGATTGCTTCTAAGAATCACACCCTTATATAATAGGTGAGTTCCCATCCTTGGGTTCACTTGACGCTAATTTATACTCTCATCTGAATAGACACTGAACATGATTTACTAAATTGAACATGGATTGAGTTACTGAATTCCATTGACTGACGAAATACTATTGATATCTGAAAACTGACTAAGTTCATGAGATCATGGAGATTTCCTGAGTCATAAGACTGTCTGAAGTCCAAGGATTCATAGCTTTATTGAGAGTCATGTGAAAATATGACATTGGCTTTAGGCACAAAGCTACAGTTTTGGGTACAAGTACCCCCAGGACTGGATGGAAGGAAACTAACCAAGCATAACTTACTTGAACATATAACTAACACCATAGTCCATACCACATTTATCAAAGCATTTCATCAAATGTGTGATAGGCATAAACTTGTACATACATAGAGATTTCATGGTATCATGCTATTTAGGCACTTTTCCTTTATTTAGGTATTTGATCAAACAGATTGTAGGCATAGTACATGTAAACATCATTGTACAATAAATAAACAATATGGTTCAATTCTAATTTCATCATTCAAGGGTTTAGTCATATCTTTGCTAGAATCTATATCTATAATACTTTAACCCACATAGAATTTGTCACCCAACATTGAGTAGAATTCAATTTTTTACTATCCACATGAACAAGAGCAACCCAATCATGAAATTCATAAGAAAATCCATATACTTGAATTTAGAAAAAGGGATTCTTGGGCTTCATGGATGAAAAGAGTCCATGAACGATCACTATGCATACCTTAGTTCTTGATTCTACGACTTTTGACAGAGAGATTCTTGAATGTGGGTCTTGGATTTGAATCCCCATTTGTAAACCCTAGCTTGTTCTTGAGAGAAACTTGAGAGAAATAATATATTTTGGGTGAAATATGACTAAATCACGTGTTATTGGGTATATATAGGGGTGAAATATTGACCTTTTTAATCCTTGGACGCGTATTTAAATTCTCAGAAAATTTTCTGATTTGGCAGGATGGCACGACGCAGCACTATTGCGCCGTGCCACTGGAAATTACCAACTAGGAACTGGGCTGATGGCGCGATGCAGAGCTATCGCGTTGCAATACTGCATGGGACCTGGAATTTCACCACAACACGGTGTTATCATGCTGAGACACTGGCAAAAAGACTATTATAAATGTGAACCCTAACGCGATTACCATTTGGTCCTGCTCCGCGACGTGCTGATGGCTCAGGTGATACACTGTCTCACTAAAAAAGCTCAAATTCTTCGCCTGGGTGTGGGATTTGAGGAAATTTGTTATCGCTGGAAACTTTGTTTAATTTCCTACATGAAAAAAGTCAAAATATTGAAAATACCACATGTATAAAAGTGGATTCATCTTTGAAACAAGTCTTCAACATTTTTAGGATGAATTTAAGCTAGGTAGAAGTATGGGGTATTACAGTATTTGAGAGTAACAATAATATTTTCATGAAAATAAGGGTTGAATCTCGTGTTATAGCCGTATACAGAGGTCTAAAATTGACCCTTTTGCCTTTAAAAACTTGGACATTTAATGATTGAAAATTAGGTATCGACACGATTGGTAATACAGCGCGTTGATGCATCGATGCGATACTGTCGCATTGCACCATAATCACGCCAAGCCTCAATAGTTTTTCTGTTAGTCCCTGCAACAATGTTAACCAACGCGATAGGCGATGCAGCACACCAAGTTCAAGTTGGTCCTTTATTAGGGACACTAAACGTGGTCTAAACGAGGTCTAAAAAGTCTAAAACTTGTTCGGGAACACCTATTGACATTCCTGATCATGAATTAACAAAAATACAGACCATTAAAGGACATTAAGATGGCAAAATAAAATTACCAACTTTTGAAAGAAAAAAATAAACTAAGTCTAGGAAATTAGCTAGAATTTTCTAAGTATAGGACCCCCTTGATAAGCCTAAAGGACTGATTTAAGCTTAGAAATTTTGTAGGGTCTTACGATATCTCCCCATTGATAATATTCATCCTCGAATAATATTGACTGATATGGGAAAAATACAAACTAAAATATATATAGGACATGAATAACAGAAATATGATTTCATCACTGACATGACTTATAAACTGAATATATCATACTAAAGATGCATTTTTGATTCATTCGTAACTGATTCATCAATGCATAAATGAGATTCTGATAAATAGTGTTTCTCAAAATGAGGATGCATATTTGATGCCTGAATACGTGACTGACATGATGCACGAACATATGAAAAAATATGCAATGGTATTTGATACCAAGTATATAATAGAATTCTAAGCTTAAAACAGAATACCATGTTGGTAATGAAACTGAACATGATAACTGAGAAAGCTTAAGGAAAACAATTACCTTAGGCTGATTCTGAGTTAGCAGAAAAGAGGTAAGGATACTTGGTCTGCATATCTGCTTCTGCTTCCCAAGTGGCTTCCTCAATGAATGGATTCCGCCAAAGAACTTTGACTAGAGAGAATTATTTGTTCCTCATTCTATGAGTCAGGTAGTGAAGAACTTTGACTGGAATCTCTTTATAAAAGAGGATGTTTTAAAAATCAATGCCCTCTATAGGGACTACAACTTATGGGTAACCTATGAATTTCTTGAGGAAAGAGAAATGGAACACTGGATGAGCTGAGGCTAGATATAAAGTCAATTCGAGCTCATAAGCTACCTTGCCAAAATGATAGAGAATTCTGAAGGGACTAACATATCGGGGACTGAGCTTTCCCTTCTTGCCGAATCTTTTCACTCCCTTTATGGGAGAGATATTTAGGTAAACATAGTCACCAATCTCGAACTCGAGATCCTTTCTACACACATTTACATAAGACATCTATCGGCTCTGAGCAGGCTAAAGTTATTCTGTGATCAATTGGACTTTTCTAAAGCATCAAATACTATGTCAGGCCCTATAAGTGAGGCCTTACTAACTTCAAACTAACAGATTAGAGATCTGCCTCTCCTACCATTGAGTGCTTCGAATGGATCCATCCGAATACTATAATGGTAGCTATTGTTGTATGAAAACTCAATCAAATGCAATAGATCATCCCAACTACCCTTGAAATCAATTGCACACGCTCGTATCATATCTTCTAAAGTCTAAATGGTTCTTTCTGCTTGACCATCTATCTAGGGATGAATGGATATATGGAGAAGAACTTGGGTACCATGACCCTTTTAGAATGCTTTATAGAATTGAGAGTTGAACTGGGTACCTCTGTCTGAAATAATGGACAATCGGGACACCGTGTAATCTGACCAACTCCCCGATATAGAGTTTGGCATAATTCTGGACAGAATAAGAAATATGGACTAGAAGGAAATAAGTTGATTTGCTCATCCTATCTACAATAACCCAAGATGAATAATGCAGGTGCCGAGTACGAGAAAAACCCATCATGAAGTCCATGTTCACTTCTTCCCACTTCCAAGTAGGAATACTGAACTCCTGCTCTTACCCACTAGGCTTCTGATGCTCTATCTTAACCTGCTGACATGTAGAGTACTTAGCCACAAGCTCTATAACATCTCTCTTCATCCCACTCCACTAATAGATCTCTTGTAAGTCACGGTACATCTTAGTGGCCCCTGGTTGAATAGAGTAGCACGTACCATGCACTTCTACGAGAATTTGCTACCTCAAGTCATCTACACCTAGCACACAAAGATGACCCTAACGATGTAAAACACCATATCCCCCTTGGGAGAAAACCTCTACTTTCTGATATTTGACTGATTCTTTCAACTTGATTAGACTGGGATCTCTATCCTATTTTTTTAAACTTAAAAACTAAAGATGATTCTGAACTGTTCTGAACCCATATACTACCATTTGCTGAATCGACTAAGCGGACACCTAATCTGGAAAGTTGACGAACTTCCTAAGCTAACTTCTTTTTACTATCCTCAACATAAGCAACACTACCCATAAATAGTCTACTGAGGGCATTGGCCACTACATTATCCTTCCTCGGATGATAAAGGACACTCACATCATAATCTTTGAAGAGCTCTAAACACCTTCTTTGATGAAGGTCAACATCTTTATGAGAAAATACATACTGAAGGCTCTTATGATCTATGAACACATCGACATGATCACCATACAGGTAATGCCTCAAAATATTTAAGGAAAAAACTACGGTTGCTAACTCAAGATCATAACTAGGATATTTCTTCTCATTGGGTTTAAGCTGTTTGGAGGTGTAGGCTATGACCTTTCCATGATGGATAAGGGCAAAACTCAAACCTTCTCTTTATGCATCACAATACACTACAAACCCATCTGTAACATCTAGAAAAGCCAAACCTGGAGCTGAGGTGAGTCGAGTGTTCAACTCCTTTAAACCTTTTTCATAAGGATCTGACCACTAAAACTTGACTTTCTTCTGAGTCAATCTGGACATAGGGGATGCGATAAAATAAAATCCCTCAACTAACCATATATAATAGCTAGTAAAACCTAATAAGCTCCTGATATCTAATAGAGATATAGGGCAAGGCAAGTTTCTTGCTGCTTCAGTCTTTTTAAGATCAACTCTAATGCCATCACCGAAAATGATATGGACAAGGAATGCTACTTACCTTAGCCAAAACTCGCACTTATTAAATTTGGTGAAAAACTAATGATTTCCGAGAGTCTACATACTATTCTGAGATAGTCTGCATGATCATGCTCACTGCAGGTGTCTCCAAGTACTACTTGATCACATGATTCATCAAGTCCATGAAAGCTGTTGGGGCATTTGTAAGACCAAAGGACATAACTAAGAATTCAAAGTGACCATACTGAGTACAAAAGGCTATTTTTGAAATGTCACATTCTCTGACCCTAAGCTGATAATAGCCTGATCTTAGATCTATCTTAAAGAAATAAATGACACCCTGAAGTTGGTCAAAGAAGTCATAGATTCTGGGAAATGGATACTTCTTCTTTGTCGTGACTTTATTGAGTTAAACATAATCAATGCACATTCTTAGAAAACCATCTTTTTTTGTACGAATAAGACTGTTGCACCCCATGGGGAAACACTGGGTCTGATGAATCCCTTATCTAGGAGATCCTTCAACTATTATTTCAATTCTCTGAGTTTTGCTAGTGCCATTCTATATGGTGAATAGACATAGGCTGAGCCAGAAGAAGATCAATACCGAAGTTTATTTCCCTTTTGGGAGGAATTCCTGGAAGATCTTTGGGAAAAACATTTGAATATTTATTCACTACTAGGACTGATTTGAAACTGGGAGTTTCGGAACTAGAGTCCTTAACTCAAACAAGATGACAGACACATCCCTTAGATTTTATTTTCTGTGCCCAAAGGTAGGAAACAAGCTGAGCTCTAAAACTAATGTACTACCCCTCCACTCTAGGATAGGTTTATTCAAAAACTAAAATTGGATAATTCTATTTCTGCAGTCGACTGTGGTATTGTAGGAATGAAGCCAATCCATGTCGAGAATGATATCAAAATCTGTCATCTCTAATTTGACTAAGTCTACTAAAGTGACTTTATGAGATACCATAACCGCACAATTACTATATACCCATTGGGCTATGATGGTTTTACCTACTGGGTGGAGACTGAGAAGGGCTGTATAAGAATTTTGGGACTGACTCCGAAATTAACTATTATATAAAAAGTAACATAAGCCAAAGAAGCTCCTGGATCATATAAAGCGTAAATAGGCAAACGAAAAATCTGTAACATTCTAGTATCTACATCAGGAGAATTTTCCTGATCCTGTTGGGACTGAAAAGCTTAGAGTCTATTTTGGAGTTGCCCACTAGTAGCACTGGAAGTGGCACCCTACTGATTTGGGCAATTGGACTGAGCTAAGGAATGGTTACGCTGACCCTGAGGACCTGGCTGAGGACAATCTCTGACTCTGTGGCCTAGCTTACCACATCCAAAGAAAACATCAATGCCAGCTCTACAAGTACCCTGATGCTTCTTGCCCTAATTTTGACAAAGAGGATAGGTTTGGGCACTTCTAACACTGCCCATAGACTTAGAGCCTGGCGCCCTATCTTTGTTGCCATCTCTAAATTTCGGCACTGGAGCACTAAATATGGAAAGAGATAGAATGGATGATTATAGTTGAAACTGAGAATGACTTCCACCCCCTGACTTAGACTGAGCAAAGTTGAAACTACCTGTCCTTGCTCTCTTATTCTACTTCTCTCTTATCTTAATTTTATAGTCTTCTATTTGTTGAGCATGGATCATAAGCCTGGCTAAGTCCATCTCACTAATCAACATTGCAGATCTGCACTCACTGGCCATACTATCATTCACCCCAGAACTAACTTACTCATCTTACCCCTGTTGTCTGCCACTACACAAGGAACGTATCAAGCTAGTTGGGTAAAATTAAGAGAATACTCTTTCACTGTCATGTTTCCCTGCCTGAGGCTGACAAATTCTAGTACCTTAGCTTCCGTCTGCTCTAGGAGAAAGAATCTATCAAGAAAAGCAGTGGCAAACTCCTTCTACTTTATAGGCCCTACATCACCAGTCTTCTATACTTTCCATTATTTGAACCATTTCTGATCCACATCCTACAACTGATATGCAGATAGCTTAGCACTCTCAATAGCTGACACCCCCATGATATTTGTAACCTTCTAAACCTGATGAAAGAATTCTTGAGGGTCCTTATCTGACTTAGACCCAAAAAAGGATTGTGGATTCATTCAGGTGAACTCTTGAATCCTGGCTGCTGCTGTGTTGGCCACTGAGTTGTCCAGAATGACCGCAGGTCATTTATTCTTGATGGAAATTTAGTTAGCAAGAGTAGTGAATGCAACTCTGAACTCTGCATAAGAAACATATTCGTCCAAGGAATATACTTGGATGGGCTAAAGGTCTGACTTATTTCCATTTCTTTTCTTAAGAGGCATGTTCTGCAGAAAAAAGAGAGAAATGAATTAGACTGAGAGTAAAACTGAAGCTCACGCTTACTAGCATGACATGTGTATTGAACGAAGGTAAACTGTTCCTAAAACATTTTATAGCCTCCTATACATAAATGTGGCATGCAACACACCCATGCTCAAGACTCTACTAGATGTGATTTTCAAACTTCTTAGGACACTATTGAACCTTAAATTCTAATACCAAGTTTGTAACGCCTCGAATCTGGTACCCAGAAGGCTACACGATGCTCATGACCCTAAAGGACCACAAGAAAACTCATGACTCATATCTGTAACTGAGCACTGTATATTATGATGTAAAAACGAATAATTAAAGGCTGAACATCCATAAGGTTCAAATATATGATAAAACATAACATCTGGAAATGCGATACATCATTACCAAAACAACTAAAATAATGTGAACATGCTATAGTTGAAAGCCTCTAGACTCTCTGAATAAAGAATTGATGGGACATGTGCCCAACTAACTTAAACTACTAAAATAACTAAGTACTAAAGATATGAAATAATCAAATCATAACATCCTCAAATGATGAGGACTCAAATGACTTTGACTGCTGAAACTAGAATACTATTGATGTTTTGGACCTCGTAGTTCTTAGCCTATGGTATAAGAACACCATAGCGCAAATGCATCAGTATGATTGAATGTACTGGTATGCAAGTGAGGTGGCTGAATGCAAAGGGTTCATATGCATGAACAATACTAACTGAGTGTATAACATAGTCATGAGAATACATACATGAGTGTTTAATTGTGACTGGATTCGTGAGTAATACTGACTACTTAGTTTGAATATTGATAACATGAGTAACTGATAATTGATATAACTGATGTGACTAATACTAGGTGACTATGTCTGATAGTCTAGGTTCTTATAGAACTAGCTGAGTTTCGTACTGAGCTGAGTGACTATATCTGATAGTCCCGGGTTTTGTAGAACTATCTGAGTTCTATTACTAAGACTGGGTGACTATATCTGACAATCCTGATTCAGTAACTGAAACTGTGGGAAATTCATCAAACCGACATGTCCCTTTTTCTAAATATATTTTCGGTCCAACCTTTAACCATAGTTGGAAGGGTATCAATACCGCACCACTAGTAAGGACAAGCTGTGAGAAATCCCTCATCTGACAGGTACTCTAAGGAGAATGGTGGGACCCTCATATAACAGGTTAAGCCACCTCATCTATACTCATCAAGCAGGTTTGACATCTCAATCTACGCTGGCTACGTAGTTTTGGAGAATAAGGATTGCTTTTAAGAATCACACCCTCTACTAACAGGTGAGTTCCCATACTTGGGCTTACTCGGTGCTGAATCCTACTTCCAGCTAAATATACACTAAACATAATTAGCTAAACTGAACTGGATTGAGTTCATTGAGTTTCGTTAATTGACAAAATACTATTAAGATCTGATAACTGACTAAGATTATTGAGATTACTAAGATTTATCATGAAACTGACACTAGATCTAGGCACAAACCTAAGTTGTTGGGTAAAAGTATCCCCAGGACTCGTTAGCGTGAAATGAAAAGACATGATACTTCTTCAACACAAAACCATTGTCAATATTTCATAGTACTATTATTGGGGATTTTCATGAAGTATTTGAATACAACATGCTTACACATGAATAAGAATGCAAATAAATATGTCATAATTCCCTTAGCCTAATATCATGAGAAGTACATTAATCTATTACAAGGCATAACTATAGAATTGGAGTTATTTTGAACATAATGGTAACATAAATTCATCATTTTGGTTCTATTGAGTCATAATGCACAGGTATTATTCTCTTAGGCATTTTATCAAACACCTAGTATCCATAACTTATGCTTAGGGATGATATCAAATTAGTGCCGCATGATTCCCTAATTCAACTCAATTTCATAAATTTCAACCCACATACTAGCAGAGTTTCATGAACAACGCATAAAGATTCCAACTTGAGAATCCTACAACAATAACTACATGAACATAATCAATCCACAACATAAATATCACAATTCATAATTTAAAGTTGGATTCTTGGGCTTCGTGGATGAAAGAAATCCATGAATGAACACTTGAAATACCTTGGATGGAAAATTCTTGAAAACTAATGGTAGAATCTCTTGAATTTGAAGCTCCTATGAAAACCCTAGACTTTTTCTTAAGAGTATTTGAGAATAACAACAATATTTTATGAAAATAAAGGTTGAATCTCGTGTTATAGGCTTATATAGGGGGTGATAAATTGACCCTTTTGCCCTTAAAAACTTGGACATTTAATGTCTGCAAACTAGGCATCAACGTGATTGGCAATACGGCGCATCGATGCATGTACATAATACTCGATGCGTCGCACCATGATCGCACCAAGCCTCAATAGTTTTACTGACAGTCCCTGCAAGAATATTAACCAATGCGATAAACAACATGGCGCTCCAAAATTACATTGGTGCACTTGTCCGAGAACACCTATTGACCTCTCTGATCATTAATTAAAAAAAATACAGACCATTAAAGGACATTAAGGTGGCGAAATAAAATTGACAACTTTCGAAGGCCAAAATTAAACTAAGTCTGGGAAATTAGCTAGAATTT
Source organism: Capsicum annuum (assembly GCF_002878395.1). Lineage (NCBI taxonomy): Eukaryota > Viridiplantae > Streptophyta > Magnoliopsida > Solanales > Solanaceae > Capsicum > Capsicum annuum. The sequence continues at coordinate 65,604,849 of NC_061112.1, read as the reverse complement.
TCTAAGTATGAGACCCCCTTGACAAGCTTAAAGGACAGATATAAGCTTTGAAATTTTGTGGGGTCTTACAACATTTTTTAAATGCCCTGTAGCCTCTCAAAGAAAAGTATAGACGTCATTGTACCATTCTGCAAGGCTCTACTAGACACGAATTTACAGACACCCTAGGACACTTGAAATCTAGGCTCTGGTACCATGTTTTTCACGACTCGAGACAACCCCCTAGTCATAACACGGTGCTTGGAACCACAAATGATCCCAAGCTAACCCATGAACTAAGTATAAAAGCCTTGAGAAACTGATTTAAATTGTATAAAAGCTAAATTTACTAAGTGGAAACATGATAATAAGGAAATATTTATCAGTACAATACTAGTAAAGTTTATATCATGATAAAATTGAAGAAAGAAACTTGAATTACATGTTATGACTCTGACTGACCATTTATGAAGTCCTGACTATACTGACTATAGACAGTTGGGTCTTGCCTCCAACTACTACTAATCAGTATATCAAAATTATAACAAGGTATTACACGAACTACAACTGACTGGAATACCCAAAATAGGAGAACTCATCACTTGGTGGCTGGAAGCTGCAAACTGTCTGATTAAGATTGTGGGCTACAACTAGTACCTACATTATGAGACACTGTAGCATATAGAAATATATATGGATCAATACTATAGAATGTACTAAGTATGTTTTAATTAAATAAGTAAACTGAAGATATAAATAATCTTAAGACATGCATTGTAAGTGCAAGTACACTCACCAAAAGACTGAAATCAACCGAAAGCTGAGGTTTATTAAAACATGAGTAACAAAGATAATCTGATAAGCTGGTGAATCACTACACTTTGTTTCTTAAATCAATATATTTGTAAAATAAGTACAACTAATGTTGGGAAATGGTAGAAACATGAGTATTGTATCTAAATCTAATGTAAAGTTGAACATGCTATAAAAATGAAATGAGGACAATGTATGAATAATGGGTTTGAAACTATGTGATGGAAACAAACATAAAATCATGATCATCAGAACCGAAATGTAATCATACCTAACTCGAGGATTTGAATGTACAATAACACTGAGCATAGATGCATAAACATACGATAAAACAAAACATAACATATACTGAGATGGTCTAAATAACAGAATGACTAGTATTTGTATACATGACCAATTGGATATCTACGTAACTAGATAGCTAAGGTTTGTATACTGAATAACAGAGATGTATATACTGAATAACTGATATCTATTTACAGAATAAATGATATTTTGATATGGAATAACTAATAGCTATCTACTAAATAACTGATATTTGAATACTGATCATGTAAAACTAAATAGTACTAAGTATAATTAATTGGACTGAAACTGTGGGAGATATCATGTAATCGACATACACCAATCTGAGCTAATCGGGGTCCAACTTATAACCCCAGTTGGAAGGGTGCCGGTAACTTGCCACGGGTACTAACACCGGTTGCGTGGATCCACTAAATTGGTGTAACGACGCAAAATTACCTCTCGGGATGATACACGGTGCCTAGAGACACAAGTGACCCCAAGCTAACCCTTCACTTGGCATAACACATAAATAACTGAATAAAATGCATAAATCTAGAGGAATAAAGATGAAGATAACTCTATTATGAATTTGCTCAATACAAAACTGAAGTCACAAGGTTACAACTCTACTTTTACATCAAATTGAAACTCAATGCATCAACTTCACTAACTATCTATGAAGCCACTACTAGTACTGACCATGGGCAACTGGGTCATATCTCCCAACCACCCCAACTCAATACGACTGAATAAGGGAAAATACAATACTTTTCAATTATATCACTGACTCGTGGCCCTAAATTAAAAGGACCCATCACCTGATGACTGGAAGTTGTGAATTGATTGGATATGCTACATTTACTACAATCTTCTACCTATATTATGAGACAATGTAGCACATAGACGTATATGTGAATTAGTACTTTGAGGATGTACTGAGTATGTGGGGATGAATCCATATGTATAAAACAGGGTCACTCTTCTTTAATCAAGACATGCTTGCAATATGGGATGACTCGCATGGCTTAAACAAGTATAAAATGTAGAGCTCACAAATCATGTAGGATAAAGCGTGTAGCACAAATCTCGTGAGTCATCATACTTTAACTTGAAATCACAAATCTTTTCCTATTCTCAATACTCAAGGGATAATGAAACTTTACACGATACTTTCAAATCATTCATATGTTTCATGGATAGTAAAACTTCAAGATATACTAACTCTTTTTGAACTCAAATACTTGTAATTCGGAATCATATAACTTTGAAATATGCTTGAAGGCATTTCATTCAGTTTAGGAAAATATCTCATTTCAGGCTTTAGGGAAATTATTCAATCTAAAATGGAATACACTCTAGTGTAGTTAAAATAACTCATCTCAAGCCTTCATGGGAAAATACCAAATCAAGAGAAAATACTTCCTTTTAAAGAGACAATTCATATCAATGGAATACTTTATCTTGGAGACAAATTTGCAACCATATTATTACGAAAATAGCTCATAGGAGGGAAATACTTTCGTTTTCGAAGAAGTAGCTGATCTCAAGTTTAAAGGGCAAGGGAGGTTCTCGTAACTGACATAAATCATGTGAGCTACATGGAGTCCAATGTTTGGTCCTCATAAGGAGGAGACCCTACATTAGGGAGGTGCGTCATACTCTTTCCTGGAAGTATAACGTAGGTCTAGTGATCGCGAAACAGAACTCGGCCTCAGGCCCAATATCAACTCTGCCTTAGGCGCAATAATAATCTCAGCCTCACACCCAACCTACGGTGGCACGTAGTTCTAGGTTAAGAAATGATTGTAACATACCCACTCGGTGCTAAATACTACTCCCTTTAGATTATATGTGCTTACCTCATAAAAATCCACTTTTAGAATAATTTCATGGTTCACCACGAACCCAATAATCAAATCGATAGTCTCATATGATGAAGTGGATTTCAAAGCTCAAGGACCATTAGGTCAATTCATTTCTCAATCATCTCAAAATACTCAAATCATGGGTGCTTATAGCACAAGAGTTCATAAATTCATAATTCTCATATATGGCTTACTAACCCATAGTTCAATATCAAGTTAAAGCATATCAAAAGCATAATATATAGCATATAGATTCATAAATCATGTGGAAATCTAGGAATTTCAGAAATTTATAATATCTCAAATATTGCAAGTACTAGCTTCTCAAGGAGTAAAATCATGGGATTTAAACCCAGCTGTAAATTATCAGTAAACCATATAGAAATCATGCCATTTGATTTTTAATTGAGGGGAAATATCAAGATAATGCATTCAATAATAATGGGTGAAAAACCCTAATTCAAGTTCATGTAAATCCTCCTTGATTTCTTGAGAAATCATGATGTAAATAAGCCTTTTGGGCACAAGGGTGAAAGGGTTACCCTTGTTAAAAATCCCGCATAACTTGAATAAGAAGCTTTGGATGAATTATCACTTTTGGGACTTTATTCGTACTGTTCAATGAGGTTTATTGAGGCCTTGACTTGGGAACCTTGAATCTTGACTCAATTTAGAAAATCCATGGTGTATTCTTTAGATTCTTTGAAGAGGTTTTGGATACTTAGGGTTCTTGATGAGAGAAAACTTGAGAAAAACATCATACGATGCTTGTAAATGGCTTTGATTTGGTGCTTGCACGGTTTTGTAGGCTGGGAAAAAGTCCAAAGTGCCCTTTTTGGCTTTTGTACGGATCTGGAAAAAAAATTAAAATGGAAACCCGATTTCTTAGGCTACCGCAATGCGCCACTTATTGTGGTGGCTCACTGGAATTTGACAGTTGGTAAATTGGGAGTCCCCACAACGTGGAGCCATTACGTTGTCCCACTGGTTGGGACCTAAGACTCCTCTGCGATGTGCCACTATCACGGGGTTTAACTAGAAATTGACAATTGTCAACTAAACCCTCTCCGCGATGCGCCAATCACTTAAATGATGCAGTTCCATGACTAAGTCTTAAATTAGCCATAACTTCTTACCCAGGCATAGCATTTGGGCAAATCTTATATCGACAGAAAGCTTATCAAATTTCTCATGTGATAAAATGTCAAAATTAGTAAAATTCTATATGGTTAACATGATACTCACTTGGGAAAAAACTTCTCAATCTTTTAGGGACGGAATTACACTTTATTTGACATGCTCTAAGGATCAAGCTATGAGGGAATTTTAATGGTTGTTACAATATCTCCCCGTTGGGAACATTCATCCTTAAATGTTGTTGGTCAGGCTAGGAATATGGAGAGAATTGAGGACGGGCAACTGAAATACTTGTCACACTAAATCTATACCTTTCTAAACCCGGCACACTCGAAGAATACATATATTCATGATAGGAACAACTGTATAACTAAATCTCATATTAGAGAGGAACGGAATAAATGAAAGGTGTTATCTTCGTCTGAATCTGGGCTAAATTGCCTTAGTCTGATAATAAAGAGCCAGCTCATGCAGCATTCAACCCTTGCGATTATCGGCTAACTAAATCTAAGATCCAACCTTTCTAACGAATGATCCTTGAACCTACTATCAATGATAAAGAATGATTAGGTCTGAGACCAGACCTATTTTAGCTGGGATTATCTGAATCTACCAAGGAAGATAATCAACTGAACCTAAAACTAAAATCAACTCTACCTGCTGGGTGATATATGGAGCTAACAACACTAATACTGAATTAACTAAATCTCCCAATATAGGTAACTGAGTTCTGAGGTTGAGATCAGTCCTCTCTAGCGAATGATCTTAGGAACTGATGGTAATGAAGCTGATTAACTAATTCTACTCGTATGAATAGCTGAATTCTCTTTGTTCCATTATTTGATGGAATATTACTTAATCCCATTATCTGAATGAAAGACTCGAAGACCTGAATAGAGTACTCCCATAATATTGAGGTTTCACTGAACACTTGTACACTACTAGATCTGAGCCAAATACAAAGCTAAGGGTAGAGTGCTAATGAAACTGAGATTACTCAAGTTCTGCAACTGTCTGAGAGTTCTGAGCTCTATAACTTACTGAGTTCTGAGAATCATGGCTTGACTGAGATTATTGTAAAAACTGATACGGGCTTTAGACAGCAACTAAGTTGTCGGGTACATATACCCCTTGGACTCGATAATAGAAAAGTAACTCATAACCATTCATGGCCATGGACATTTAGTCACCATCATAATCACTAAGGCATCACTTCAAGAACTTAGGAATTATAAACATACGACAACATAGGGGGTCATGCTATTGGCTCTTACTCCATTAAACAAGGTCTTTCCCCTAACACTTAGCACATATTTATGTTTTGGCATATATCAAAGAGCGCATAATTGGGGAATTCCATACTACCATTTCACCATTTATTCACTAAGGCTTTCCAACAACCACTTGGCATGCATAGGCTTACACATAATTAGGGATTCCCAATAAACATGCCATAATGGCTCTAATTCATTCACATAAGCATGTTATCAAACATATAGGTAGCATGCTTTGCTTATTCAACCATTTCTACACTTAATTGACACGAACACATCATCTAATCAAGTAACTTGAAGGGGTCTATCATGAACATCACATAAACTTGACATACTAGGGTCAAAGCTTGAAAACCTTGTAAACAAACATGAATTACAACTTAATCGTAGCATGAATATTAATTTCAACTCATATGTATTATGGAAACTCACAAACATAAGAATCTTTGAATTTCAGAAAAAGAGTCCTCGAATTTCTTGGATAAAAGGGACTCGAGATTCAACATCTACATATGAATATCTTCCTCAACATGACGCATTTACCCTCTTCTATCGGAACAACTATTCACCCTCTCTATCACGACTTAACAAGGAGGTTGCTTAAAAGTTAGAACATGTGGACCTGAAGCATGAGGGGACATTGCACATAATTTAGCACTAAAGTAATGCGTGGGGTATCTAACAACATGGACTTATCAATGCGGTCTAATCTCAAGGACAAACACGATATAAATCCATACGACGTGAATCACTAAAATCATTGCTCAAGCACTTAATTCACGAGTTGCATGACCTGAACTTGGATTTCAAAACTTATAGGATGTGATCACGACTGCCAAATGCACCAGAACTGCCCGTTTTATGAACTAGGAGAGTGCATAACTCTTTATCATATGTATGAACATGAATTAGGATCATGGAACAAAAATATAAAATATAAGCAGGTATTCGGACAACTGAAAGCACTAAAATAAGATTGGGTCAAGCATTAATCTTTCTTGAAGCTATTCTACGGCTCACTAATACATCCACTAGAGTCTTAAGGTTCGACCTGGTTACCGGTTCTATCATCTCCCAATTAGACATAAGCCATCACTTCATGGCGGTGAACCACCATATAAACTCTGGTCTAACTGTCATCACCTTTCTCTAGAGTCAGGGTTAAAACAATACACATAAACAAAAGAAATTGACCCAAATGACTACACTTCAAAGTGTAAAATAACAACAACAACAACAACAACAAACCCAGTATATTACAAAATAAGTGGGGTTTAGGGAGGGTAGATTGTACTCAATCCACATCACTACCTTTAGCGAAGTAGAGAGGCCGCTTCCAGTAGACCTTCGGCTCAGGATAAAAAGGTAGTATGCAAAAGCATCAAATACATAGGACACCATAAAATAACTTGGGTATGACATCCACAAAAAATTGCCAAGCCGAGGATGCCAAAGTCCACCTAATTACTGACTATGACTCATCCACACCCTTAGCCCTCTATCCTAATGCTCTTCCACTAAATCATCCAATCTAGGATCATGTTTTAAGTCAGCTGCTACTGCTCCATGCCATGATTAACCACTTCACCCCTTAAAGCGCAACACTTATTCATAACACCACCTCCTGAGACACACATCACCCTTCTTTAGCCACAATAGTCATCATTCACTATTAATGCTTAGAACGAGTATCTCTCAATCTCTGATAGAACACACCACTTCTTCCATAGCCTCCAACTGCATAGCCTATAACTTATGTCTCTAAGCCATGAGAATCAAATCACGCACAATAGCTTCATTGATAACTCTTTAACTTATCTATCACGAGCATTATCCACTATCTCACTAGTCCCACCTAGCAACTCAGCACTACTACTAACCAGACAACAAACAATAATCCGCAAAAAATAATGTTGTCCCATAGCACGTTGGGTATGTCTCTACACCAAACATACAACATCAAACTTGATTACATATCAAATAAACTGAGGACCTTGCACACACTGTTCAAGCCTCTTAGATTACCTCCCTATAACTAGTACTATTAAACAAAAAATTCATCATCTCTACTTTCATGACCATCAATCGTTCAAACTTAGTATCTAGTGCTATTCTCACTCGGAAGTTATGAAATAAAACATCAACGATAACCGACAATTCACACGCCCACTCGAACTTCATAATCAATAACATTTGATCGTAATAACACGGCCCATCTTATTCCCAATTCATCAACACATACTCTTTGTACCCATCATTACTACTTAGCTCAGAGCTCTATAAGTTTCGACTAAACTCCATCTTACAAATCTCAGGGATGCCTTAATCAAAAACACCCATCCACCAAGTATATTTAGCAATAACCCATACTTCCCAACACAACAATTATCACCAACAACTCTTTTCACACTGCAAATAAATAATATTTACCCTTAGCTAAAAAAAATCCTTTCCTTCCTCTCACTAACAAATAAGCATGGAAATAATACTTCATTACAAGCCCAAACATGTACAAAAAAATTCATCTGTACATATAAACATATAAATTCAATAAATGGACCTTACCACTTTTCTTGTCACCACTACTCTAAACCCAAGTTTCAACCAACATTACAATAACAAGATGCACAAAAAGTTGCTAGTGAAACAAAATAGGCCTTACATTGCTTCACTAGACTTTGTTTTTGTTTTTTAAGTAAGAAATAAGATGTATAACAAAGCAACTATGCTAATAAATCAAAAGAGCCCCACACGGCTTCACTAGGCTTGATTTTTATTTTTAAAAACACAATGATAGCAAGGTTAAATGTTACAAGAGATAGAAATTTGACACACAATATTCAATGATCTACGGATACACATCTCATTCTATCTCACTTGAATGAACCATAAAAGTTAGGCAACAACTTTAAACACGACGGACTCATGGCACACTAGAAGGCTTTTTTAGAGCCGTTTGAGAGACTTCTCAAGCTTTTACTAGCTCGTTTGAGAACATTATCTAGGAAGGAACTAGAATTTACTAATTATGATATCTCTAGAATAATACATGGGTAAGGAAAAATAGTTTCACATTATTGATTCTGGGGAGGAAACAAAAAGTACCTCTAACTTGGGCTTAGTGCCCGACTTTCATGAATCATGAACAAAGCACATCAATCATCGAAACTCAAAAGCACTGTTGGGACACTTTCTAGCTTGATTATAATCCCACTACTATTTGTAAAAATTCAAGCTTGACTGTTTTTTATAACATGGAAATAAAACAGAGATAGCCTGAATAAAGAAAGTTGTGGATCCGCATAAGCGTATGAGGAATCTTCCTATAGCATAATCTATGACTGAAAAAGAATGGTGACACTTTCTAAATGCCTTGTAGCCTATCCAAAAAAAGTATAGATGTCTCAGTACTATTCCACAAGACTGTACTACACACGGCTTCATAGACAGCCTAGGACACTTAAACCTTATGCTCTGATACAAAGTCTGTAACAATCCAAAATCACCCCTTGGGATGATACACGGTGCCTAGAGTTATAAGTGATCCCAAGCTAACTCTTCACTTGGCTTAACATAGAAATAATTGAATAAAATAAATAAATCTAGAGGAATAAAGTGGAAGATAACTCAATTATGAATTTTCTCAATACAAAACTGAAGTCACAAGGTTACAACTCTACTTTTACATCAAACTAAAACTCAATACATCAACTTCTACTGACTATCTATGAAGCCTCTACTAGTATTGACCATGGGTAGCTGGGTTATGAATCCCAACCACCCCAACTCAAAATTACTAAATAAGGGAAAACAATACTTTTTATTATATCACTGACTCGTGGCCCTAAATAAAAAGTACCCATCACCTGATGACTGGAAGCTGCCAACTGATTGGAGATGGTACATATGCTACTATCTTATACCTACATTATGACACAATGTAACAAATAGATGTATATGTGAATTAGTACTTTGAGAATATACTGAGTATGTGGGGGTGAATACATATGTATAAAAGAGGGTCAATCTTCTTAAATTAGGTCATGCATGCAATATGGGATGAATCACATGGCCTACACAAGTATAAAATATAAAGATCATAATTTATGTAGGATGAAGAGTGTAGCACAAATCTCGTGAGTCATTTATACTTTAACTTCAAAATCACAAATCTCCTCTTATTCTCAAGACTCAAGAGATAAAGAAACTTTACACGATACTTATAATTCATTCATATGTCTCATAGAGAGTAAAACTTCATCAATATTAAAGATCTCGTAACTCTTTTTGAACTAAAATACTTGGAATTCAGAATCATCTAGCTTTGCAACATTCTAGAAGGCATTTCATTCACTTTAGGAAAATATCTCATTTTAGGCTTTAGGGAAATCATTCAATCTAAAAAGGTATATACTCTAGTTTAGTTAAAATAACTCATCTCAAGGCTTTATGGGAAAATACCAAATCAAGAGAAAATACTTCCTTTTAAAGAAACAATTCATATCAATGGAATACTTTAGGTAGGATACCAATTTGCAACCTCATTAATAGGAAAATAGCTCATAGGAGGAAAGATACTTTAGTTTCTGAAGATGTAGCTAATCTCAAGTTTAAAGGGCAAGGGAGGTTCTCATAACCGACATAAACCATACGAGCTACGTGGAGCTCAATGTTTTGTCCTCCTAAGGAGGAGACTCCATGTTGGGGCAGAACGTCATACTCTTTCTAGGGAGTATAATCTAGGTCTTGTGATTACTAAACAAAACTCGGCCTCGGTCTTAATATCAACTCGTCCTTAGGCCTAATAATAATCTCAAACTCAGGCCCAACCTACGGTGCCATGTAGTTCTAGGGTAAGAAACCGTAGTAACTTACCCTCTAAGTGCTAAATACTACTCCCTTTAGATTATCTGTACTCATCTCATAAAAATCTACTTTTAGAATAATCTCATGGTTCACCACGAACCCAATAATCAAATCGATAATCTCATATGATGAAGTGAATTTCAAAGCTCAAGGACCATTAGGTCAATTCATTTCTTAATCATCTCAAAATACTCAAATCATGGGTGCTTATAGCACAAGAGTTCATAAATTCACAATTCTAGAATAGGGCTTACTAATCGATAGTTCAATCTCAAGTTAAAGCTTATCAAAAGCATAATATATAGAATATAGATTCATAAATCATGTGAAAATCTGGGAATTTCAGCAATTTATTTCAAAATCTCAATATAGTCATACACTTCACTATCTCAAACATTGCAAGTACTAGCTTCTCAAGGAGTAAAATCATGGGGTTTACACCCAGCTGTAAATTCTCAATAAAATATGTTAAAATTATGCCGTTTGACTCTTAATTCAGTGGAATGATCTTAGGTCTATTTATACAGCTAAGCACTATAATTTATCCATATTTTAGCTATGTTTAGAGAGCAAAGTGCCTAGTTTCTTATATTTTTACTCTACTTCTATGTAATTGACCTAGCCAATGTGATTATCATGATTTTAGGCATTAGTGAGGTATATGAAGACATTATAGGACTATGGAATGCGGATGGCATATGACACAAGAGAGAGTAGCAACCTAGAGAAAATATGGCACCTAGAAACTATAATCTGGACAAAATGTGGCACCTAGAAACTATGTCCGAGACCATTTTGTCATTTATAATTAGTTTAGGGACCTAGAAGGCAATTATGAGAGAAAATATTATTAAAAGGCTTAATGCTGCATTTTTATTGATCATTCATTATTCTATATTTTTTTGGGAGAGAGTAGAGAAAGGCGGCTTAGCTTGAGAGAGAGAGAAAAATATTTTTTGCTCTTGCTCTTAGTATTCGCACACCAAGATCGTCTTCTAGTTTTTGGTATGATGAATATTTCTATTGTGATTGTCATTTTTTTAATGAGCAGCTAAGTTTATTAAGTAGGGTTATGGAAGCCTTGCAGCATACAATCTATTACTTTGGGTTTTGAATTCACTATGCATTGATTTATGTACATCATACTCCCTTTGTTTATCTTGAATACTCATGGTTGCAAACATAGAGGATATGCCTTAAAACATAACTTGTTCGAAAGAAAGGTTGTTGTTCGGAAAGGAAAGTAGTGACAAGAAAATAAGATTACCAACCCCTATTTCATATGTTAATACCTTAGAAGGATTAACTACTTGGAGATTTCGTATTGTTTTTGGTAAACGTTTTTGATTCGAGAGAACTAAAGTGAATTAGTCCTTGATGGTTGAGAAACACTAGGATTATGTTATTAAATACAATACGTTTCTCTGTAAGCATGATGCATGTATGAATTCGTAAAGCCCAAAGTTAGAAAGTATTGAAAACTACAAGGTGGACATAACCCT